>NW_027362762.1:140746014-141021014 GCF_046119375.1 Phyllobates terribilis
AGACGAAAAAGGTCGGAGAAATACATAATGCAAATTACAGTGTAGTCGGATCTTATCCACATTTACAGAAATGGCAAAATTTCTTCTACTGTGTATAAAGCATATTACAGACAAAAAAAAATATGTTCACACATTCCACATCATTAAAATGAACAATTATGATAGTTTGATTGATTTGTAACTACTTTTCCAGAATTGCCAGCAAACAGATTATTGCACACCTAAAAATAAAGTTAAAAAAACATAGGCCTCCTCCATATCCCCTCAAAGCCTCCTTTCCATCGCCAATATAGGTGTGTTATCCACCATTTTGGTAGAAAAAAAACAGCGATTTGGTAGTAATTTAGGAAAAGTAGAAGAATGTTGTACACAGCTCTGCAATGTCTACTTCAGACATCTGTCTAGCATATGTATCTTTGAAAGTAATCTTTTAAACCACTTAGACGTAAAAGGTCGGAGAAATACATAATGCAAATTACAGTGTAGTCGGATCTCATCCACATTTACAGAATCGGCAAAATTTCTTCTATTGTGTATAAAGCATATTACAGAAAAAAAAACATTTTCACGCATTGCGCATCTTTAAAATTAACAATTATGATAGTTTCATTGATTTGTAGCTACTTTTCCAAAGATATCAGCAAACAAACTATTGCACACCTAAAAATAAAGTTAAAAAACATAGGCCTCCTCCATATCCCCTCAAAGCCTCCTTTCCATCGCCAATATAGGTGTGTTTTCTACCATTTTGGTAGAAAAAAAACAGCGATTTGGTAGTAATTTAGGAAAATTAGAAGTATGTTGTACACAGCTCTGCAATGTCTACTTCAGACATCTGTCTAGCATATGTATCTTTGAAAGTAATTTTTTAGACCACTTAGACGAAAAAGGTCGGAGAAATACATAATGCAAATTACAGTGTAGTCGGATCTTATCCACATTTACAGAATCGGCAACATTTCTTCTATTGTGTATAAAGCATATTACAGACAAAAAAAACATATTTTCACACATTCCACATCTTTAAAATTAACAATTATGATGGTTTCATTGATTTGTAGCTACTTTTCCAAAGTTATCAGCAAACAAACTATTGCACACCTAAAAATAAAGTTAAATACATAGGCCTCCTCCATATTCCCTCAAAGCCTCCTTTCCATCGCCAATATAGGTGTGTTTTCTACCATTTTGGTAGAAAAAAACAGTGATTCGGTAGTAATTTAGGAAAAGTAGAAGAATGTTGTACACAGCTCTGCAATGTCTACTTCAGACATCTGTCTAGCATATGTATCTTCGAAAGAAATCTTTTAGACCACTTAGACGAAAAAGGTCGGAGAAATACATAATGCAAATTACAGTGTAGTCCGATCTTATCCACACTTACAGAATCGGCAAAATTTCTTCTACTGTGTATAAAGCATATTACAGACAAAAAAAAATATGTTCACACATTCCACATCATTAAAATGAACAATTATGATAGTTTGATTGATTTGTAACTACTTTTCCAGAATTGCCAGAAAACAGATTATTGCACACCTAAAAATAAATTTAAAAAAACATAGGCCTCCTCCATATCCCCTCAAAGCCTCCTTTCCATCGCCAATATAGGTGTGTTTTCCACCATTTTGGTAGAAAAAAAACAGCGATTTGGTAGTAATTTAGGAAAAGTAGAAGAATGTTGTACACAGCTCTGCAATGTCTACTTCAGACATCTGTCTAGCATATGTATCTTTGAAAGTAATCTTTTAAACCACTTAGACGTAAAAGGTCGGAGAAATACATAATGCAAATTACAGTGTAGTCGGATCTCATCCACATTTACAGAATCGGCAAAATTTCTTCTATTATGTATAAAGCATATTACAGACAAAAAAAAAACATATTTTCACACATTGCGCATCTTTAAAATTAACAATTATGATAGTTTCATTGATTTGTAGCTACTTTTCCAAAGTTATCAGCAAACAAACTATTGCACACCTAAAAATAAAGTTAAAAAACATAGGCCTCCTCCATATCCCCTCAAAGCCTCCTTTCCATCGCCAATATAGGTGTGTTTTCTACCATTTTAGTAGAAAAAAAACAGCGATTTGGTAGTAATTTAGGAAAAGTAGAAGAATGTTGTACACAGCTCTGCAATGTCTACTTCAGACATCTGTCTAGCATATGTATCTTTGAAAGTAATCTTTTAAACCACTTAGACGTAAAAGGTCGGAGAAATACATAATGCAAATTACAGTGTAGTCGGATCTCATCCACATTTACAGAATCGGCAAAATTTCTTCTATTGTGTATAAAGCATATTACAGACAAAAAAAACATATTTTCACACATTCCACATCTTTAAAATTAACAATTATGATGGTTTCATTGATTTGTAGCTACTTTTCCAAAGTTATCAGCAAACAAACTATT
The DNA here is from genome assembly GCF_046119375.1 of Phyllobates terribilis. Classification (NCBI taxonomy): domain Eukaryota; kingdom Metazoa; phylum Chordata; class Amphibia; order Anura; family Dendrobatidae; genus Phyllobates; species Phyllobates terribilis. Next base: position 140,748,433 of record NW_027362762.1, read on the forward strand.
GCACACCTAAAAATAAAGTTAAAAAACATAGGCCTCCTCCATATCCCCTCAAAGCCTCCTTTCCATCGCCAATATACGTGTGTTTTCTACCATTTTGGAAGAAAAAATACAGCGATTTGGTAGTAATTTAGGAAAAGTAGAAGAATGTTGTACACAGCTCTGCAATGTCTACTTCAGACATCTGTCTAGCATATGTATATTTGAAAGTAATCTTTTAAACCACTTAGACGTAAAAGGTCGGAGAAATAGATAATGCAAATTACAGTGTAGTCGGATCTCATCCACATTTACAGAATCGGCAAAATTTCTTCTATTGTGTATAAAGCATATTACAGACAAAAAAAAACATATTTTCACACATTCCACATCTTTAAAATTAACAATTATGAGAGTTTCATTGATTTGTAGCTACTTTTCCAAAGTTATCAGCAAACAAACTATTGCACACCTAAAAATAAAGTCAAAAAACATAGGCCTCCTCCATATCCCCTCAAAGCCTCTTTCCATCGCCAATATAGGTGTGTTTCCTACCATTTTGGTAGAAAAAAAAAAACGATTTGGTAGTAATTTAGGAAAAGTAGAAGAATGTTGTACACAGCTCTGCAATGTCTACTTGAGAAATCTGTCTAGCATATGTATCTTTGAAAGTAATCTTTTAGACCACTTAGACGAAAAAGGTCGGAGAAATACATAATGCAAATTACAGTGTAGTCGGATCTTATCCACATTTACAGAATTGGCAAAATTTCTTCTACTGTGTATAAAGCATATTACAGACAAAAAAAAATATGTTCACACATTCCACATCATTAAAATGAACAATTATGATAGTTTGATTGATTTGTAACTACTTTTCCAGAATTGCCAGCAAACAGATTATTGCACACCTAAAAATAAAGTTAAAAAAACATAGGCCTCCTCCATATCCCCTCAAAGCCTCCTTTCCATCGCAAATATAGGTGTGTTATCCACCATTTTGGTAGAAAAAAAACAGCGATTTGGTAGTAATTTAGGAAAAGTAGAAGAATGTTGTACACAGCTCTGCAATGTCTACTTCAGACATCTGTCTAGCATATGTATCTTTGAAAGTAATCTTTTAAACCACTTAGACGTAAAAGGTCGGAGAAATACATAATGCAAATTACAGTGTAGTCGGATCTCATCCACATTTACAGAATCGGCAAAATTTCTTCTATTGTGTATAAAGCATATTACAGAAAAAAAAACATTTTCACGCATTGCGCATCTTTAAAATTAACAATTATGATAGTTTCATTGATTTGTAGCTACTTTTCCAAAGATATCAGCAAACAAACTATTGCACACCTAAAAATAAAGTTAAAAAACATAGGCCTCCTCCATATCCCCTCAAAGCCTCCTTTCCATCGCCAATATAGGTGTGTTTTCTACCATTTTGGTAGAAAAAAAACAGCGATTTGGTAGTAATTTAGGAAAATTAGAAGTATGTTGTACACAGCTCTGCAATGTCTACTTCAGACATCTGTCTAGCATATGTATCTTTGAAAGTAATTTTTTAGACCACTTAGACGAAAAAGGTCGGAGAAATACATAATGCAAATTACAGTGTAGTCGGATCTTATCCACATTTACAGAATCGGCAACATTTCTTCTATTGTGTATAAAGCATATTACAGACAAAAAAAACATATTTTCACACATTCCACATCTTTAAAATTAACAATTATGATGGTTTCATTGATTTGTAGCTACTTTTCCAAAGTTATCAGCAAACAAACTATTGCACACCTAAAAATAAAGTTAAATACATAGGCCTCCTCCATATTCCCTCAAAGCCTCCTTTCCATCGCCAATATAGGTGTGTTTTCTACCATTTTGGTAGAAAAAAACAGTGATTTGGTAGTAATTTAGGAAAAGTAGAAGAATGTTGTACACAGCTCTGCAATGTCTACTTCAGACATCTGTCTTGCATATGTATCTTCGAAAGAAATCTTTTAGACCACTTAGACGAAAAAGGTCGGAGAAATACATAATGCAAATTACAGTGTAGTCCGATCTTATCCACACTTACAGAATCGGCAAAATTTCTTCTACTGTGTATAAAGCATATTACAGACAAAAAAAAATATGTTCACAAATTCCACATCATTAAAATGAACAATTATGATAGTTTGATTGATTTGTAACTACTTTTCCAGAATTGCCAGAAAACAGATTATTGCACACCTAAAAATAAATTTAAAAAAACATAGGCCTCCTCCATATCCCCTCAAAGCCTCCTTTCCATCGCCAATATAGGTGTGTTTTCCACCATTTTGGTAGAAAAAAAACAGCGATTTGGTAGTAATTTAGGAAAAGTAGAAGAATGTTGTACACAGCTCTGCAATGTCTACTTCAGACATCTGTCTAGCATATGTATCTTTGAAAGTAATCTTTTAAACCACTTAGACGTAAAAGGTCGGAGAAATACATAATGCAAATTACAGTGTAGTCGGATCTCATCCACATTTACAGAATCGGCAACATTTCTTCTATTATGTATAAAGCATATTACAGACAAAAAAAAAACATATTTTCACACATTGCGCATCTTTAAAATTAACAATTATGATAGTTTCATTGATTTGTAGCTACTTTTCCAAAGTTATCAGCAAACAAACTATTGCACACCTAAAAATAAAGTTAAAAAACATAGGCCTCCTCCATATCCCCTCAAAGCCTCCTTTCCATCGCCAATATAGGTGTGTTTTCTACCATTTTAGTAGAAAAAAAACAGCGATTTGGTAGTAATTTAGGAAAAGTAGAAGAATGTTGTACACAGCTCTGCAATGTCTACTTCAGACATCTGTCTAGCATATGTTTCTTTGAAAGTAATCTTTTAAACCACTTAGACGTAAAAGGTCGGAGAAATACATAATGCAAATTACAGTGTAGTCGGATCTCATCCACATTTACAGAATCGGCAAAATTTCTTCTATTGTGTATAAAGCATATTACAGACAAAAAAAACATATTTTCACACATTCCACATCTTTAAAATTAACAATTATGATGGTTTCATTGATTTGTAGCTACTTTTCCAAAGTTATCAGCAAACAAACTATTGCACACCTAAAAATAAAGTTAAAAAACATAGGCCTCCTCCATATCCCCTCAAAGCCTCCTTTCCATCGCCAATATAGGTGTGTTTTCTACCATTTTGGAAGAAAAAATACAGCGATTTGGTAGTAATTTAGGAAAAGTAGAAGAATGTTGTACACAGCTCTGCAATGTCTACTTCAGACATCTGTCTAGCATAGGTATATTTGAAAGTAATCTTTTAAACCACTTAGACGTAAAAGGTCCGAGAAATAGATAATGCAAATTACAGTGTAGTCGGATCTCATCCACATTTACAGAATCGGCAAAATTTCTTCTATTGTGTATAAAGCATATTACAGACAAAAAAAAACATATTTTCACACATTCCACATCTTTAAAATTAACAATTATGATAGTTTCATTGATTTGTAGCTACTTTTCCAAAGTTATCAGCAAACAAACTATTGCACACCTAAAAATAAAGTAAAAAAACATAGGCCTCCTCCATATCCCCTCAAAGCCTCTTTCCATCGCCAATATAGGTGTGTTTCCTACCATTTTGGTAGAAAAAAAAAAACGATTTGGTAGTAATTTAGGAAAAGTAGAAGAATGTTGTACACAGCTCTGCAATGTCTACTTCAGAAATCTGTCTAGCATATGTATCATTGAAAGTAATCTTTTAAACCACTTAGACGTAAAAGGCCGGAGAAATACATAATGCAAATTACAGTGTAGTCGGATCTCATCCACAATTACAGAATCGGCAATATTTCTTCTACTGTGTATAAAGCATATTACAGACAAAAACAAAAACATATTTTCACACATGCCACATCTTTAAAATTAACAATTATGATAGTTTTATTGATTTGTAGCTACTTTTCCAAATTTATCAGCAAACAAACTATTGCACACCTAAAAATAAAGTCAAAAAACATAGGCCTCCTCCATATCCCCTCAAATCCTCCTTTCAATCGCCAATATAGGTGTGTTTTCTACCATTTTTGTAGAAAAAAAACAGCGATTTGGTAGTAATTTAGGAAAAGTAGAAGAATGTTGTACACAGCTATGCAATGACTACTTGAGACATCTGTCTAGCATATGTATCTTTGAAAGTAATCTTTTAGACCACTTAGACGAAAAAGGTCGGAGAAATACATAATGCAAATTACAGTGTAGTCGGATCTTATCCACATTTACAGAATCGGCAAAATTTCTTCTATTGTGTATAAAGCATATTACAGAAAAAAAAACATTTTCACGCATTGCGCATCTTTAAAATTAACAATTATGATAGTTTCATTGATTTGTAGCTACTTTTCCAAGGATATCAGCAAACAAACTATTGCACACCTAAAAATAAAGTTAAAAAACATAGGCCTCCTCCATATCCCCTCAAAGCCTCCTTTCCATCGCCAATATAGGTGTGTTTTCTACCATTTTGGTAGAAAAAAAACAGCGATTTGGTAGTAATTTAGGAAAATTAGAAGTATGTTGTACACAGCTCTGCAATGTCTACTTCAGACATCTGTCTAGCATATGTATCTTTGAAAGTTATTTTTTAGACCACTTAGACGAAAAAGGTCGGAGAAATACATAATGCAAATTACAGTGTAGTCGGATCTTATCCACATTTACAGAATCGGCAACATTTCTTCTATTGTGTATAAAGCATATTACAGACAAAAAAAACATATTTTCACACATTCCACATCTTTAAAATTAACAATTATGATGGTTTCATTGATTTGTAGCTACTTTTCCAAAGTTATCAGCAAACAAACTATTGCACACCTAAAAATAAAGTTATATACATAGGCCTCCTCCATATTCCCTCAAAGCCTCCTTTCCATCGCCAATATAGGTGTGTTTTCTACCATTTTGGTAGAAAAAAACAGTGATTCGGTAGTAATTTAGGAAAAGTAGAAGAATGTTGTACACAGCTCTGCAATGTCTACTTCAGACATCTGTCTAGCATATGTATCTTCGAAAGAAATCTTTTAGACCACTTAGACGAAAAAGGTCGGAGAAATACATAATGCAAATTACAGTGTAGTCCGATCTTATCCACACTTACAGAATCGGCAAAATTTCTTCTACTGTGTATAAAGCATATTACAGACAAAAAAAAATATGTTCACACATTCCACATCATTAAAATGAACAATTATGATAGTTTGATTGATTTGTAACTACTTTTCCAGAATTGCCAGAAAACAGATTATTGCACACCTAAAAATAAATTTAAAAAAACATAGGCCTCCTCCATATCCCCTCAAAGCCTCCTTTCCATCGCCAATATATGTGTGTTTTCCACCATTTTGGTAGAAAAAAAACAGCGATTTGGTAGTAATTTAGGAAAAGTAGAAGAATGTTGTACACAGCTCTGCAATGTCTACTTCAGACATCTGTCTAGCATATGTATCTTTGAAAGTAATCTTTTAAACCACTTAGACGTAAAAGGTCGGAGAAATACATAGTGCAAATTACAGTGTAGTCGGATCTCATCCACATTTACAGAATCGGCAAAATTTTTTCTATTATGTATAAAGCATATTACAGACAAAAAAAAAACATATTTTCACACATTGCGCATCTTTAAAATGAACAATTATGATAGTTTCATTGATTTGTAGCTACTTTTCCAAAGTTATCAGCAATCAAACTATTGCACACCTAAAAATAAAGTTAAAAAACATAGGCCTCCTCCATATCCCCTCAAAGCCTCCTTTCCATCGCCAATATAGGTGTGTTTTCTACCATTTTAGTAGAAAAAAAACAGCGATTTGGTAGTAATTTAGGAAAAGTAGAAGAATGTTGTACACAGCTCTGCAATGTCTACTTCAGACATCTGTCTAGCATATGTATCTTTGAAAGTAATCTTTTAAACCACTTAGACGTAAAAGGTCGAAGAAATACATAATGCAAATTACAGTGTAGTCGGATCTCATCCACATTTACAGAATCGGCAAAATTTCTTCTATTGTGTATAAAGCATATTACAGACAAAAAAAACATATTTTCACACATTCCACATCTTTAAAATTAACAATTATGATGGTTTCATTGATTTGTAGCTACTTTTCCAAAGTTATCAGCAAACAAACTATTGCACACCTAAAAATAAAGTTAAAAAACATAGGCCTCCTCCATATCCCCTCAAAGCCTCCTTTCCATCGCCAATATACGTGTGTTTTCTACCATTTTGGAAGAAAAAATACAGCGATTTGGTAGTAATTTAGGAAAAGTAGAAGAATGTTGTACACAGCTCTGCAATGTCTACTTCAGACATCTGTCTAGCATATGTATATTTGAAAGTAATCTTTTAAACCACTTAGACGTAAAAGGTCGGAGAAATAGATAATGCAAATTACAGTGTAGTCGGATCTCATCCACATTTACAGAATCAGCAAAATTTCTTCTATTGTGTATAAAGCATATTACAGACAAAAAAAAACATATTTTCACACATTCCACATCTTTAAAATTAACAATTATGAGAGTTTCATTGATTTGTAGCTACTTTTCCAAAGTTATCAGCAAACAAACTATTGCACACCTAAAAATAAAGTCAAAAAACATAGGCCTCCTCCATATCCCCTCAAAGCCTCTTTCCATCGCCAATATAGGTGTGTTTCCTACCATTTTGGTAGAAAAAAAAAAACGATTTGGTAGTAATTTAGGAAAAGTAGAAGAATGTTGTACACAGCTCTGCAATGTCTACTTCAGAAATCTGTCTAGCATATGTATCTTTGAAAGTAATCTTTTAGACCACTTAGACGAAAAAGGTCGGAGAAATACATAATGCAAATTACAGTGTAGTCGGATCTTATCCACATTTACAGAATTGGCAAAATTTCTTCTACTGTGTATAAAGCATATTACAGACAAAAAAAAATATGTTCACACATTCCACATCATTAAAATGAACAATTATGATAGTTTGATTGATTTGTAACTACTTTTCCAGAATTGCCAGCAAACAGATTATTGCACACCTAAAAATAAAGTTAAAAAAACATAGGCCTCCTTCATATCCTCTCAAAGCCTCCTTTCTATCGCCAATATAGGTGTGTTTTCTACCATTTTGGTAGAAAAAAAACAGCGATTTGGTAGTAATTTAGGAAAAGTAGAAGAATGTTGTACACAGCTCTGCAATGTCTACTTCAGACATCTGTCTAGCATATGTATCTTTGAAAGTAATCTTTTAAACCACTTAGACGTAAAAGGTCGGAGAAATACATAATGCAAATTACAGTGTAGTCGGATCTCATCCACAATTACAGAATCGGCAATATTTCTTCTACTGTGTATAAAGCATATTACAGACAAAAACAAAAACATATTTTCACACATGCCACATCTTTAAAATTAACAATTATGATAGTTTTATTGATTTGTAGCTACTTTTCCAAATTTATCAGCAAACAAACTATTGCACACCTAAAAATAAAGTCAAAAAACATAGGCCTCCTCCATATCCCCTCAAATCCTCCTTTCAATCGCCAATATAGGTGTGTTTTCTTCCATTTTTGTAGAAAAAAAACAGCGATTTGGTAGTAATTTAGGAAAAGTAGAAGAATGTTGTACACAGCTATGCAATGACTACTTGAGACATCTGTCTAGCATATGTATCTTTGAAAGTAATCTTTTAGACCACTTAGACGAAAAAGGTCGGAGAAATACATAATGCAAATTACAGTGTAGTCGGATCTTATCCACATTTACAGAATTGGCAAAATTTCTTCTACTGTGTATAAAGCATATTACAGACAAAAAAAAATATGTTCACACATTCCACATCATTAAAATGAACAATTATGATAGTTTGATTGATTTGTAACTACTTTTCCAGAACGGCCAGCAAACAGATTATTGCACACCTAAAAATAAAGTTAAAAAAACATAGGCCTCCTCCATATCCCCTCAAAGCCTCCTTTCCATCGCCAATATAGGTGTGTTTTCCACCATTTTGGTAGAAAAAAAACAGCGATTTGGTAGTAATTTAGGAAAAGTAGAAGAATGTTGTACACAGCTCTGCAATGTCTACTTCAGACATCTGTCTAGCATATGTATCTTTGAAAGTAATATTTTAAACCACTTAGACGTAAAAGGTCGGAGAAATACATAATGCAAATTACAGTGTAGTCGGATCTCATCCACATTTACAGAATCGGCAAAATTTCTTCTATTATGTATAAAGCATATTACAGACAAAAAAAAAACATATTTTCACACATTGCGCATCTTTAAAATTAACAATTATGATAGTTTCATTGATTTGTAGCTACTTTTCCAAAGTTATCAGCAAACAAACTATTGCACACCTAAAAATAAAGTTAAAAAACATAGGCCTCCTCCATATCCCCTCAAAGCCTTCTTTCCATCGCCAATATAGGTGTGTTTTCTACCATTTTGGTAGAAAAAAAACAGCGATTTGGTAGTAATTTAGGAAAAGTAGAAGAATGTTGTACACAGCTCTGCAATGTCAACTTCAGACATCTGTCTAGCAAGTGTGTCTTTGAAAGTAATCTTTTAGACCACTTAGATGTAAAAGGTCGAAGAAATACATAATGCAAATTACAGTGTAGTCGGATCTCATCCACATTTACAGAATCGGCAAAATTTCTTCTATTGTGTATAAAGCATATTACAGACAAAAAAAACATATTTTCACACATTCCACATCTTTAAAATTAACAATTATGATGGTTTCATTGATTTGTAGCTACTTTTCCAAAGTTATCAGCAAACAAACTATTGCACACCTAAAAATAAAGTTAAAAAACATAGGCCTCCTCCATATCCCCTCAAAGCCTCCTTTCCATCGCCAATATACGTGTGTTTTCTACCATTTTGGAAGAAAAAATACAGCGATTTGGTAGTAATTTAGGAAAAGTAGAAGAATGTTGTACACAGCTCTGCAATGTCTACTTCAGACATCTGTCTAGCATATGTATATTTGAAAGTAATCTTTTAAACCACTTAGACGTAAAAGGTCGGAGAAATAGATAATGCAAATTACAGTGTAGTCGGATCTCATCCACATTTACAGAATCGGCAAAATTTCTTCTATTGTGTATAAAGCATATTACAGACAAAAAAAAACATATTTTCACACATTCCACATCTTTAAAATTAACAATTATGATAGTTTCATTGATTTGTAGCTACTTTTCCAAAGTTATCAGCAAACAAACTATTGCACACCTAAAAATAAAGTCAAAAAACATAGGCCTCCTCCATATCCCCTCAAAGCCTCTTTCCATCGCCAATATAGGTGTGTTTCCTACCATTTTGGTAGAAAAAAAAAAACGATTTGGTAGTAATTTAGGAAAAGTAGAAGAATGTTGTACACAGCTCTGCAATGTCTACTTCAGAAATCTGTCTAGCATATGTATCTTTGAAAGTAATCTTTTAAACCACTTAGACGTAAAAGGTCGGAGAAATACATAATGCAAATTACAGTGTAGTCGGATCTTATCCACATTTACAGAATCGGCAAAATTTCTTATACTGTGTATAAAGCATATTACAGACAAAAAAAAATATGTTCACACATTCCACATCATTAAAATGAACAATTATGATAGTTTGATTGATTTGTAACTACTTTTCCAGAATTGCCAGCAAACAGATTATTGCACACCTAAAAATAAAGTTAAAAAAACATAGGCCTCCTCCATATCCCCTCAAAGCCTCCTTTCCATCGCCAATATAGGTGTGTTTTCCACCATTTTGGTAGAAAAAAAACATCGATTTGGTAGTAATTTAGGAAAAGTAGAAGAATGTTGTACACAGCTCTGCAATGTCAACTTCAGACATCTGTCTAGCAAGTGTGTCTTTGAAAGTAATCTTTTAGACCACTTAGATGTAAAAGGTCGAAGAAATACATAATGCAAATTACAGTGTAGTCGGATCTCATCCACATTTACAGAATCGGCAAAATTTCTTCTATTGTGTATAAAGCATATTACAGACAAAAAAAACATATTTTCACACATTCCACATCTTTAAAATTAACAATTATGATAGTTTCATTGATTTGTAGCTACTTTTCCAAAGTTATCAGCAAACAAACTATTGCACACCTAAAAATAAAGTCAAAAAACATAGGCCTCCTCCATATCCCCTCAAAGCCTCCTTTCCATCGCCAATATAGGTGTGTTTTCTACCATTTTGGTGAAAAAAAAACAGCGATTTGGTAGTAATTTAGGAAAAGTAGAAGAATGTTGTACACAGCTCTGCAATGTCTACTTCAGACATCTGTCTAGCATATGTATCTTTGAAAGTAATCTTTTAAACCACTTAGACGTAAAAGGTCGGAGAAATACATAATGCAAATTACAGTGTAGTCGGATCTCATCCACATTTACAGAATCGGCAATATTTCTTCTATTGTGTATAAAGCATATTACAGACAAAAAAAAACATATTTTCACACATTGCACATCTTTAAAATTAACAATTATGATGGTTTCATTGATTTGTAGCTACTTTTCCAAAGTTATCAGCAAACAAACTATTGCACACCTAAAAATAAAGTTAAAAAACATAGGCCTCCTCCATATCCCCTCAAAGCCTCCTTTCCATCGCCAATATACGTGTGTTTTCTACCATTTTGGAAGAAAAAATACAGCGATTTGGTAGTAATTTAGGAAAAGTAGAAGAATGTTGTACACAGCTCTGCAATGTCTACTTCAGACATCTGTCTAGCATATGTATATTTGAAAGTAATCTTTTAAACCACTTAGACGTAAAAGGTCGGAGAAATAGATAATGCAAATTACAGTGTAGTCGGATCTCATCCACATTTACAGAATCGGCAAAATTTCTTCTATTGTGTATAAAGCATATTACAGACAAAAAAAAACATATTTTCACACATTCCACATCTTTAAAATTAACAATTATGATAGTATCATTGATTTGTAGCTACTTTTCCAAAGTTATCAGCAAACAAACTATTGCACACCTAAAAATAAAGTCAAAAAACATAGGCCTCCTCCATATCCCCTCAAAGCCTCTTTCCATCGCCAATATAGGTGTGTTTCCTACCATTTTGGTAGAAAAAAAAAAACGATTTGGTAGTAATTTAGGAAAAGTAGAAGAATGTTGTACACAGCTCTGCAATGTCTACTTCAGAAATCTGTCTAGCATATGTATCTTTGAAAGTAATCTTTTAAACCACTTAGACGTAAAAGGCCGGAGAAATACATAATGCAAATTACAGTGTAGTCGGATCTCATCCACAATTACAGAATCGGCAATATTTCTTCTACTGTGTATAAAGCATATTACAGACAAAAACAAAAACATATTTTCACACATGCCACATCTTTAAAATTAACAATTATGATAGTTTTATTGATTTGTAGCTACTTTTCCAAATTTATCAGCAAACAAACTATTGCACACCTAAAAATAAAGTCAAAAAACATAGGCCTCCTCCATATCCCCTCAAATCCTCCTTTCAATCGCCAATATAGGTGTGTTTTCTACCATTTTTGTAGAAAAAAAACAGCGATTTGGTAGTAATTTAGGAAAAGTAGAAGAATGTTGTACACAGCTATGCAATGACTACTTGAGACATCTGTCTAGCATATGTATCTTTGAAAGTAATCTTTTAGACCACTTAGACGAAAAAGGTCGGAGAAATACATAATGCAAATTACAGTGTAGTCGGATCTTATCCACATTTACAGAATCGGCAAAATTTCTTCTATTGTGTATAAAGCATATTACAGAAAAAAAACCATTTTCACGCATTGCGCATCTTTAAAATTAACAATTATGATAGTTTCATTGATTTGTAGCTACTTTTCCAAGGATATCAGCAAACAAACTATTGCACACCTAAAAATAAAGTTAAAAAACATAGGCCTCCTCCATATCCCCTCAAAGCCTCCTTTCCATCGCCAATATAGGTGTGTTTTCTACCATTTTGGTAGAAAAAAAACAGCGATTTGGTAGTAATTTAGGAAAATTAGAAGTATGTTGTACACAGCTCTGCAATGTCTACTTCAGACATCTGTCTAGCATATGTATCTTTGAAAGTTATTTTTTAGACCACTTAGACGAAAAAGGTCGGAGAAATACATAATGCAAATTACAGTGTAGTCGGATCTTATCCACATTTACAGAATCGGCAACATTTCTTCTATTGTGTATAAAGCATATTACAGACAAAAAAAACATATTTTCACACATTCCACATCTTTAAAATTAACAATTATGATGGTTTCATTGATTTGTAGCTACTTTTCCAAAGTTATCAGCAAACAAACTATTGCACACCTAAAAATAAAGTTAAATACATAGGCCTCCTCCATATTCCCTCAAAGCCTCCTTTCCATCGCCAATATAGGTGTGTTTTCTACCATTTTGGTAGAAAAAAACAGTGATTCGGTAGTAATTTAGGAAAAGTAGAAGAATGTTGTACACAGCTCTGCAATGTCTACTTCAGACATCTGTCTAGCATATGTATCTTCGAAAGAAATCTTTTAGACCACTTAGACGAAAAAGGTCGGAGAAATACATAATGCAAATTACAGTGTAGTCCGATCTTATCCACACTTACAGAATCGGCAAAATTTCTTCTACTGTGTATAAAGCATATTACAGACAAAAAAAAATATGTTCACACATTCCACATCATTAAAATGAACAATTATGATAGTTTGATTGATTTGTAACTACTTTTCCAGAATTGCCAGAAAACAGATTATTGCACACCTAAAAATAAATTTAAAAAAACATAGGCCTCCTCCATATCCCCTCAAAGCCTCCTTTCCATCGCCAATATAGGTGTGTTTTCCACCATTTTGGTAGAAAAAAAACAGCGATTTGGTAGTAATTTAGGAAAAGTAGAAGAATGTTGTACACAGCTCTGCAATGTCTACTTCAGACATCTGTCTAGCATATGTATCTTTGAAAGTAATCTTTTAAACCACTTAGACGTAAAAGGTCGGAGAAATACATAGTGCAAATTACAGTGTAGTCGGATCTCATCCACATTTACAGAATCGGCAAAATTTCTTCTATTATGTATAAAGCATATTACAGACAAAAAAAAAACATATTTTCACACATTGCGCATCTTTAAAATTAACAATTATGATAGTTTCATTGATTTGTAGCTACTTTTCCAAAGTTATCAGCAAACAAACTATTGCACACCTAAAAATAAAGTTAAAAAACATAGGCCTCCTCCATATCCCCTCAAAGCCTCCTTTCCATCGCCAATATAGGTGTGTTTTCTACCATTTTAGTAGAAAAAAAACAGCGATTTGGTAGTAATTTAGGAAAAGTAGAAGAATGTTGTACACAGCTCTGCAATGTCTACTTCAGACATCTGTCTAGCATATGTATCTTTGAAAGTAATCTTTTAAACCACTTAGACGTAAAAGGTCGAAGAAATACATAATGCAAATTACAGTGTAGTCGGATCTCATCCACATTTACAGAATCGGCAAAATTTCTTCTATTGTGTATAAAGCATATTACAGACAAAAAAAACATATTTTCACACATTCCACATCTTTAAAATTAACAATTATGATGGTTTCATTGATTTGTAGCTACTTTTCCAAAGTTATCAGCAAACAAACTATTGCACACCTAAAAATAAAGTTAAAAAACATAGGCCTCCTCCATATCCCCTCAAAGCCTCCTTTCCATCGCCAATATACGTGTGTTTTCTACCATTTTGGAAGAAAAAATACAGCGATTTGGTAGTAATTTAGGAAAAGTAGAAGAATGTTGTACACAGCTCTGCAATGTCTACTTCAGACATCTGTCTAGCATATGTATCTTTGAAAGTAATCTTTTAAACCACTTAGACGTAAAAGGTCGGAGAAATAGATAATGCAAATTACAGTGTAGTCGGATCTCATCCACATTTACAGAATCGGCAAAATTTCTTCTATTGTGTATAAAGCATATTACAGACAAAAAAAAACATATTTTCACACATTCCACATCTTTAAAATTAACAATTATGAGAGTTTCATTGATTTGTAGCTACTTTTCCAAAGTTATCAGCAAACAAACTATTGCACACCTAAAAATAAAGTCAAAAAACATAGGCCTCCTCCATATCCCCTCAAAGCCTCTTTCCATCGCCAATATAGGTGTGTTTCCTACCATTTTGGTAGAAAAAAAAAAACGATTTGGTAGTAATTTAGGAAAAGTAGAAGAATGTTGTACACAGCTCTGCAATGTCTACTTCAGAAATCTGTCTAGCATATGTATCTTTGAAAGTAATCTTTTAGACCACTTAGACGAAAAAGGTCGGAGAAATACATAATGCAAATTACAGTGTAGTCGGATCTTATCCACATTTACAGAATTGGCAAAATTTCTTCTACTGTGTATAAAGCATATTACAGACAAAAAAAAATATGTTCACACATTCCACATCATTAAAATGAACAATTATGATAGTTTGATTGATTTGTAACTACTTTTCCAGAATTGCCAGCAAACAGATTATTGCACACCTAAAAATAAAGTTAAAAAAACATAGGCCTCCTCCATATCCTCTCAAAGCCTCCTTTCTATCGCCAATATAGGTGTGTTTTCTACCATTTTGGTAGAAAAAAAACAGCGATTTGGTAGTAATTTAGGAAAAGTAGAAGAATGTTGTACACAGCTCTGCAATGTCTACTTCAGACATCTGTCTAGCATATGTATCTTTGAAAGTAATCTTTTAAACCACTTAGACGTAAAAGGTCGGAGAAATACATAATGCAAATTACAGTGTAGTCGGATCTCATCCACAATTACAGAATCGGCAATATTTCTTCTACTGTGTATAAAGCATATTACAGACAAAAACAAAAACATATTTTCACACATGCCACATCTTTAAAATTAACAATTATGATAGTTTTATTGATTTGTAGCTACTTTTCCAAATTTATCAGCAAACAAACTATTGCACACCTAAAAATAAAGTCAAAAAACATACGCCTCCTCCATATCCCCTCAAATCCTCCTTTCAATCGCCAATATAGGTGTGTTTTCTTCCATTTTTGTAGAAAAAAAACAGCGATTTGGTAGTAATTTAGGAAAAGTAGAAGAATGTTGTACACAGCTATGCAATGACTACTTGAGACATCTGTCTAGCATATGTATCTTTGAAAGTAATCTTTTAGACCACTTAGACGAAAAAGGTCGGAGAAATACATAATGCAAATTACAGTGTAGTCGGATCTTATCCACATTTACAGAATTGGCAAAATTTCTTCTACTGTGTATAAAGCATATTACAGACAAAAAAAAATATGTTCACACATTCCACATCATTAAAATGAACAATTATGATAGTTTGATTGATTTGTAACTACTTTTCCAGAACGGCCAGCAAACAGATTATTGCACACCTAAAAATAAAGTTAAAAAAACATAGGCCTCCTCCATATCCCCTCAAAGCCTCCTTTCCATCGCCAATATAGGTGTGTTTTCCACCATTTTGGTAGAAAAAAAACAGCGATTTGGTAGTAATTTAGGAAAAGTAGAAGAATGTTGTACACAGCTCTGCAATGTCTACTTCAGACATCTGTCTAGCATATGTATCTTTGAAAGTAATATTTTAAACCACTTAGACGTAAAAGGTCGGAGAAATACATAATGCAAATTACAGTGTAGTCGGATCTCATCCACATTTACAGAATCGGCAAAATTTCTTCTATTATGTATAAAGCATATTACAGACAAAAAAAAAACATATTTTCACACATTGCGCATCTTTAAAATTAACAATTATGATAGTTTCATTGATTTGTAGCTACTTTTCCAAAGTTATCAGCAAACAAACTATTGCACACCTAAAAATAAAGTTAAAAAACATAGGCCTCCTCCATATCCCCTCAAAGCCTTCTTTCCATCGCCAATATAGGTGTGTTTTCTACCATTTTGGTAGAAAAAAAACAGCGATTTGGTAGTAATTTAGGAAAAGTAGAAGAATGTTGTACACAGCTCTGCAATGTCAACTTCAGACATCTGTCTAGCAAGTGTGTCTTTGAAAGTAATCTTTTAGACCACTTAGATGTAAAAGGTCGAAGAAATACATAATGCAAATTACAGTGTAGTCGGATCTCATCCACATTTACAGAATCGGCAAAATTTCTTCTATTGTGTATAAAGCATATTACAGACAAAAAAAACATATTTTCACACATTCCACATCTTTAAAATTAACAATTATGATGGTTTCATTGATTTGTAGCTACTTTTCCAAAGTTATCAGCAAACAAACTATTGCACACCTAAAAATAAAGTTAAAAAACATAGGCCTCCTCCATATCCCCTCAAAGCCTCCTTTCCATCGCCAATATACGTGTGTTTTCTACCATTTTGGAAGAAAAAATACAGCGATTTGGTAGTAATTTAGGAAAAGTAGAAGAATGTTGTACACAGCTCTGCAATGTCTACTTCAGACATCTGTCTAGCATATGTATATTTGAAAGTAATCTTTTAAACCACTTAGACGTAAAAGGTCGGAGAAATAGATAATGCAAATTACAGTGTAGTCGGATCTCATCCACATTTACAGAATCGGCAAAATTTCTTCTATTGTGTATAAAGCATATTACAGACAAAAAAAAACATATTTTCACACATTCCACATCTTTAAAATTAACAATTATGATAGTTTCATTGATTTGTAGCTACTTTTCCAAAGTTATCAGCAAACAAACTATTGCACACCTAAAAATAAAGTCAAAAAACATAGGCCTCCTCCATATCCCCTCAAAGCCTCTTTCCATCGCCAATATAGGTGTGTTTCCTACCATTTTGGTAGAAAAAAAAAAACGATTTGGTAGTAATTTAGGAAAAGTAGAAGAATGTTGTACACAGCTCTGCAATGTCTACTTCAGAAATCTGTCTAGCATATGTATCTTTGAAAGTAATCTTTTAAACCACTTAGACGTAAAAGGCCGGAGAAATACATAATGCAAATTACAGTGTAGTCGGATCTCATCCACAATTACAGAATCGGCAATATTTCTTCTACTGTGTATAAAGCATATTACAGACAAAAACAAAAACATATTTTCACACATGCCACATCTTTAAAATTAACAATTATGATAGTTTCATTGATTTGTAGCTACTTTTCCAAATTTATCAGCAAACAAACTATTGCACACCTAAAAATAAAGTCAAAAAACATAGGCCTCCTCCATATCCCCTCAAATCCTCCTTTCAATCGCCAATATAGGTGTGTTTTCTACCATTTTTGTAGAAAAAAAACAGCGATTTGGTAGTAATTTAGGAAAAGTAGAAGAATGTTGTACACAGCTATGCAATGACTACTTGAGACATGTGTCTAGCATATGTATCTTTGAAAGTAATCTTTTAGACCACTTAGACGAAAAAGGTCGGAGAAATACATAATGCAAATTACAGTGTAGTCGGATCTTATCCACATTTACAGAATTGGCAAAATTTCTTCTACTGTGTATAAAGCATATTACAGACAAAAAAAAATATGTTCACACATTCCACATCATTAAAATGAACAATTATGATAGTTTGATTGATTTGTAACTACTTTTCCAGAATTGCCAGCAAACAGATTATTGCACACCTAAAAATAAAGTTAAAAAAACATAGGCCTCCTCCATATCCCCTCAAAGCCTCCTTTCCATCGCCAATATAGGTGTGTTTTCCACCATTTTGGTAGAAAAAAAACAGCGATTTGGTAGTAATTTAGGAAAAGTAGAAGAATGTTGTACACAGCTATGCAATGTCTACTTCAGACATCTGTCTAGCATATGTATCTTTGAAAGTAATCTTTTAAACCACTTAGACGTAAAAGGTCGGAGAAATACATAATGCAAATTACAGTGTAGTCGGATCTCATCCACATTTACAGAATCGGCAAAATTTCTTCTATTATGTATAAAGCATATTACAGACAAAAAAAAAACATATTTTCACACATTGCGCATCTTTAAAATTAACAATTATGATAGTTTCATTGATTTGTAGCTACTTTTCCAAAGTTATCAGCAAACAAACTATTGCACACCTAAAAATAAAGTTAAAAAACATAGGCCTCCTCCATAGCCCCTCAAAGCCCCCTTTCCATCGCCAATATAGGTGTGTTTTCTACCATTTTGGTAGAAAAAAAACAGCGATTTGGTAGTAATTTAGGAAAAGTAGAAGAATGTTGTACACAGCTCTGCAATGTCTACTTCAGACATCTGTCTAGCATATGTATCTTTGAAAGTAATCTTTTAAACCACTTAGACGTAAAAGGTCGGAGAAATACATAATGCAAATTACAGTGTAGTCGGATCTTATCCACATTTACAGAATCGGCAAAATTTCTTATACTGTGTATAAAGCATATTACAGACAAAAAAAAATATGTTCACACATTCCACATCATTAAAATGAACAATTATGATAGTTTGATTGATTTGTAACTACTTTTCCAGAATTGCCAGCAAACAGATTATTGCACACCTAAAAATAAAGTTAAAAAAACATAGGCCTCCTCCATATCCCCTCAAAGCCTCCTTTCCATCGCCAATATAGGTGTGTTTTCCACCATTTTGGTAGAAAAAAAACATCGATTTGGTAGTAATTTAGGAAAAGTAGAAGAATGTTGTACACAGCTCTGCAATGTCAACTTCAGACATCTGTCTAGCAAGTGTGTCTTTGAAAGTAATCTTTTAGACCACTTAGATGTAAAAGGTCGAAGAAATACATAATGCAAATTACAGTGTAGTCGGATCTCATCCACATTTACAGAATCGGCAAAATTTCTTCTATTGGGTATAAAGCATATTACAGACAAAAAAAACATATTTTCACACATTCCACATCTTTAAAATTAACAATTATGATAGTTTCATTGATTTGTAGCTACTTTTCCAAAGTTATCAGCAAACAAACTATTGCACACCTAAAAATAAAGTCAAAAAACATAGGCCTCCTCCATATCCCCTCAAAGCCTCCTTTCCATCGCCAATATAGGTGTGTTTTCTACCATTTTGGTGAAAAAAAAACAGCGATTTGGTAGTAATTTAGGAAAAGTAGAAGAATGTTGTACACAGCTCTGCAATGTCTACTTCAGACATCTGTCTAGCATATGTATCTTTGAAAGTAATCTTTTAAACCACTTAGACGTAAAAGGTCGGAGAAATACATAATGCAAATTACAGTGTAGTCGGATCTCATCCACATTTACAGAATCGGCAATATTTCTTCTATTGTGTATAAAGCATATTACAGACAAAAAAAAACATATTTTCACACATTGCACATCTTTAAAATTAACAATTATGATGGTTTCATTGATTTGTAGCTACTTTTCCAAAGTTATCAGCAAACAAACTATTGCACACCTAAAAATAAAGTTAAAAAACATAGGCCTCCTCCATATCCCCTCAAAGCCTCCTTTCCATCGCCAATATACGTGTGTTTTCTACCATTTTGGAAGAAAAAATACAGCGATTTGGTAGTAATTTAGGAAAAGTAGAAGAATGTTGTACACAGCTCTGCAATGTCTACTTCAGACATCTGTCTAGCATATGTATATTTGAAAGTAATCTTTTAAACCACTTAGACGTAAAAGGTCGGAGAAATAGATAATGCAAATTACAGTGTAGTCGGATCTCATCCACATTTACAGAATCGGCAAAATTTCTTCTATTGTGTATAAAGCATATTACAGACAAAAAAAAACATATTTTCACACATTCCACATCTTTAAAATTAACAATTATGATAGTATCATTGATTTGTAGCTACTTTTCCAAAGTTATCAGCAAACAAACTATTGCACACCTAAAAATAAAGTCAAAAAACATAGGCCTCCTCCATATCCCCTCAAAGCCTCTTTCCATCGCCAATATAGGTGTGTTTCCTACCATTTTGGTAGAAAAAAAAAAACGATTTGGTAGTAATTTAGGAAAAGTAGAAGAATGTTGTACACAGCTCTGCAATGTCTACTTCAGAAATCTGTCTAGCATATGTATCTTTGAAAGTAATCTTTTAAACCACTTAGACGTAAAAGGCCGGAGAAATACATAATGCAAATTATAGTGTAGTCGGATCTCATCCACAATTACAGAATCGGCAATATTTCTTCTACTGTGTATAAAGCATATTACAGACAAAAACAAAAACATATTTTCACACATGCCACATCTTTAAAATTAACAATTATGATAGTTTCATTGATTTGTAGCTACTTTTCCAAATTTATCAGCAAACAAACTATTGCACACCTAAAAATAAAGTCAAAAAACATAGGCCTCCTCCATATCCCCTCAAATCCTCCTTTCAATCGCCAATATAGGTGTGTTTTCTACCATTTTTGTAGAAAAAAAACAGCGATTTGGTAGTAATTTAGGAAAAGTAGAAGAATGTTGTACACAGCTATGCAATGACTACTTGAGACATGTGTCTAGCATATGTATCTTTGAAAGTAATCTTTTAGACCACTTAGACGAAAAAGGTCGGAGAAATACATAATGCAAATTACAGTGTAGTCGGATCTTATCCACATTTACAGAATTGGCAAAATTTCTTCTACTGTGTATAAAGCATATTACAGACAAAAAAAAATATGTTCACACATTCCACATCATTAAAATGAACAATTATGATAGTTTGATTGATTTGTAACTACTTTTCCAGAATTGCCAGCAAACAGATTATTGCACACCTAAAAATAAAGTTAAAAAAACATAGGCCTCCTCCATATCCCCTCAAAGCCTCCTTTCCATCGCCAATATAGGTGTGTTTTCCACCATTTTGGTAGAAAAAAAACAGCGATTTGGTAGTAATTTAGGAAAAGTAGAAGAATGTTGTACACAGCTCTGCAATGTCTACTTCAGACATCTGTCTAGCATATGTATCTTTGAAAGTAATCTTTTAAACCACTTAGACGTAAAAGGTCGGAGAAATACATAATGCAAATTACAGTGTAGTCGGATCTCATCCACATTTACAGAATCGGCAAAATTTCTTCTATTATGTATAAAGCATATTACAGACAAAAAAAAAACATATTTTCACACATTGCGCATCTTTAAAATTAACAATTATGATAGTTTCATTGATTTGTAGCTACTTTTCCAAAGTTATCAGCAAACAAACTATTGCACTCCTAAAAATAAAGTTAAAAAACATAGGCCTCCTCCATATCCCCTCAAAGCCTCCTTTCCATCGCCAATATAGGTGTGTTTTCTACCATTTTGGTAGAAAAAAAACAGCGATTTGGTAGTAATTTAGGAAAAGTAGAAGAATGTTGTACACAGCTCTGCAATGTCTACTTCAGACATCTGTCTAGCATATGTATCTTTGAAAGTAATCTTTTAAACCACTTAGACGTAAAAGGTCGGAGAAATACATAATGCAAATTACAGTGTAGTCGGATCTTATCCACATTTACAGAATCGGCAAAATTTCTTATACTGTGTATAAAGCATATTACAGACAAAAAAAAATATGTTCACACATTCCACATCATTAAAATGAACAATTATGATAGTTTGATTGATTTGTAACTACTTTTCCAGAATTGCCAGCAAACAGATTATTGCACACCTAAAAATAAAGTTAAAAAAACATAGGCCTCCTCCATATCCCCTCAAAGCCTCCTTTCCATCGCCAATATAGGTGTGTTTTCCACCATTTTGGTAGAAAAAAAACAGCGATTTGGTAGTAATTTAGGAAAAGTAGAAGAATGTTGTACACAGCTCTGCAATGTCAACTTCAGACATATGTCTAGCAAGTGTGTCTTTGAAAGTAATCTTTTAGACCACTTAGATGTAAAAGGTCGAAGAAATACATAATGCAAATTACAGTGTAGTCGGATCTCATCCACATTTACAGAATCGGCAAAATTTCTTCTATTGTGTATAAAGCATATTACAGACAAAAAAAACATATTTTCACACATTCCACATCTTTAAAATTAACAATTATGATAGTTTCATTGATTTGTAGCTACTTTTCCAAAGTTATCAGCAAACAAACTATTGCACACCTAAAAATAAAGTCAAAAAACATAGGCCTCCTCCATATCCCCTCAAAGCCTCCTTTCCATCGCCAATATAGGTGTGTTTTCTACCATTTTGGTGAAAAAAACAGCGATTTGGTAGTAATTTAGGAAAAGTAGAAGAATGTTGTACACAGCTCTGCAATGTCTACTTCAGACATCTGTCTAGCATATGTATCTTTGAAAGTAATCTTTTAAACCACTTAGACGTAAAAGGTCGGAGAAATACATAATGCAAATTACAGTGTAGTCGGATCTCATCCACATTTACAGAATCGGCAATATTTCTTCTATTGTGTATAAAGCATATTACAGACAAAAAAAAACATATTTTCACACATTGCACATCTTTAAAATTAACAATTATGATAGTTTCATTGATTTGTAGCTACTTTTCCAAAGTTATCAGCAAACAAACTATTGCACACCTAAAAATAAAGTTAAAAAACATAGGCCTACTCCATATCCCCTCAAAGCCTCCTTTCCATCGCCAATATAGGTTTGTTTTCTACCATTTTGGTAGAAAAAATACAGCGATTTGGTAGTAATTTAGGAAAAGTAGAAGAATGTTGTACACAGCTCTGCAATGTCTACTTCAGACATCTGTCTAGCATATGTATCTTTGAAAGTAATCTTTTAAACTACTTAGACGTAAAAGGTCGGAGAAATACATAATGCAAATTACAGTGTAGTCGGATCTCATCCACATTTACAGAATCGGCAAAATTTCTTCTATTGTGTATAAAGCATATTACAGACAAAAAAAACATATTTTCACACATTCCACATCTTTAAAATTAACAATTATGATGGTTTCATTGATTTGTAGCTACTTTTCCAAAGTTATCAGCAAACAAACTATTGCACACCTAAAAATAAAGTTAAAAAACCTAGGCCTCCTCCATATCCCCTCAAAGCCTCCTTTCCATCGCCAATATAGGTGTGTTTTCTACCATTTTGGAAGAAAAAATACAGCGATTTGGTAGTAATTTAGGAAAAGTAGAAGAATGTTGTACACAGCTCTGCAATGTCTACTTCAGACATCTGTCTAGCATATGTATATTTGAAAGTAATCTTTTAAACCACTTAGACGTAAAAGGTCGGAGAAATAGATAATGCAAATTACAGTGTAGTCGGATCTCATCCACATTTACAGAATCGGCAAAATTTCTTCTATTGTGTATAAAGCATATTACAGACAAAAAAAAACATATTTTCACACATTCCACATCTTTAAAATTAACAATTATGATAGTTTCATTGATTTGTAGCTACTTTTCCAAAGTTATCAGCAAACAAACTATTGCACACCTAAAAATAAAGTCAAAAAACATAGGCCTCCTCCATATCCCCTCAAAGCCTCTTTCCATCGCCAATATAGGTGTGTTTCCTACCATTTTGGTAGAAAAAAAACAGCGATTTGGTAGTAATTTAGGAAAAGTAGAAGAATGTTGTACACAGCTCTGCAATGTCTACTTCAGAAATCTGTCTAGCATATGTATCTTTGAAAGTAATCTTTTAAACCACTTAGACGTAAAAGGCCGGAGAAATACATAATGCAAATTACAGTGTAGTCGGATCTCATCCACAATTACAGAATCGGCAATATTTCTTCTACTGTGTATAAAGCATATTACAGACAAAAACAAAAACATATTTTCACACATGCCACATCTTTAAAATTAACAATTATGATAGTTTCATTGATTTGTAGCTACTTTTCCAAATTTATCAGCAAACAAACTATTGCACACCTAAAAATAAAGTCAAAAAACATAGGCCTCCTCCATATCCCCTCAAAGCCTCCTTTCCATCGCCAATATAGGTGTGTTTTCTACCATTTTTGTAGAAAAAAAACAGCGATTTGGTAGTAATTTAGGAAAAGTAGAAGAATGTTGTACACAGCTATGCAATGACTACTTGAGACATCTGTCTAGCATATGTATCTTTGAAAGTAATCTTTTAGACCACTTAGACGAAAAAGGTCGGAGAAATACATAATGCAAATTACAGTGTAGTCGGATCTTATCCACATTTACAGAATCGGCAAAATTTCTTCTACTGTGTATAAAGCATATTACAGACAAAAAAAAATATGTTCACACATTCCACATCATTAAAATGAACAATTATGATAGTTTGATTGATTTGTAACTACTTTTCCAGAATTGCCAGCAAACAGATTATTGCACACCTAAAAATAAAGTTAAAAAAACATAGGCCTCCTCCATATCCCCTCAAAGCCTCCTTTCCATCGCCAATATAGGTGTGTTTTCCACCATTTTGGTAGAAAAAAAACAGCGATTTGGTAGTAATTTAGGAAAAGTAGAAGAATGTTGTACACAGCTCTGCAATGTCTACTTCAGACATCTGTCTAGCATATGTATCTTTGAAAGTAATCTTTTAAACCACTTAGACGTAAAAGGTCGGAGAAATACATAATGCAAATTACAGTGTAGTCGGATCTCATCCACATTTACAGAATCGGCAAAATTTCTTCTATTATGTATAAAGCATATTACAGACAAAAAAAAAACATATTTTCACACATTGCGCATCTTTAAAATTAACAATTATGATAGTTTCATTAACTTGTAGCTACTTTTCCAAAGTTATCAGCAAACAAACTATTGCACACCTAAAAATAAAGTTAAAAAACATAGGCCTCCTCCATATCCCCTCAAAGCCTCCTTTCCATCGCCAATATAGGTGTGTTTTCTACCATTTTGGTAGAAAAAAAACAGCAATTTGGTAGTAATTTAGGAAAAGTAGAAGAATGTTGTACACAGCTCTGCAATGTCTACTTCAGACATCTGTCTAGCATATGTATCTTTGAAAGTAATCTTTTAAACCACTTAGACGTAAAAGGTCGGAGAAATACATAATGCAAATTACAGTGTAGTCGGATCTTATCCACATTTACAGAATCGGCAAAATTTCTTCTACTGTGTATAAAGCATATTACAGACAAAAAAAAATATGTTCACACATTCCACATCATTAAAATGAACAATTATGATAGTTTGATTGATTTGTAACTACTTTTCCAGAATTGCCAGCAAACAGATTATTGCACACCTAAAAATAAAGTTAAAAAAACATAGGCCTCCTCCATATCACCTCAAAGCCTCCTTTCCATCGCCAATATAGGTGTGTTTTCCACCATTTTGGTAGAAAAAAAACAGCGATTTGGTAGTAATTTAGGAAAAGTAGAAGAATGTTGTACACAGCTCTGCAATGTCAACTTCAGACATCTGTCTAGCATCTGTGTCTTTGAAAGTAATCTTTTAGACCACTTAGATGTAAAAGGTCGAAGAAATACATAATGCAAATTACAGTGTAGTCGGATCTCATCCACATTTACAGAATCGGCAAAATTTCTTCTATTGTGTATAAAGCATATTACAGACAAAAAAAACATATTTTCACACATTCCACATCTTTAAAATTAACAATTATGATAGTTTCATTGATTTGTAGCTACTTTTCCAAAGTTATCAGCAAACAAACTATTGCACACCTAAAAATAAAGTCAAAAAACATAGGCCTCCTCCATATCCCCTCAAAGCCTCCTTTCCATCGCCAATATAGGTGTGTTTTCTACCATTTTGGTGAAAAAAAAACAGCGATTTGGTAGTAATTTAGGAAAAGTAGAAGAATGTTGTACACAGCTCTGCAATGTCTACTTCAGACATCTGTCTAGCATATGTATCTTTGAAAGTAATCTTTTAAACCACTTAGATGTAAAAGGTCGGAGAAATACATAATGCAAATTACAGTGTAGTCGGATCTCATCCACATTTACAGAATCGACAAAAATTCTTCTATTATGTATAAAGCATATTACAGACAAAAAAAAAACTTATTTTCACACATTGCGCATCTTTAAAATTAACAATTATGATAGTTTCATTGATTTGTAGCTACTTTTCCAAAGTTATCAGCAAACAAACTATTGCACACCTAAAAATAAAGTTAAAAAACATAGGCCTCCTCCATATCCCCTCAAAGCCTCCTTTCCATCGCCAATATAGGTGTGTTTTCTACCATTTTGGTAGAAAAAAAACAGCGATTTGGTAGTAATTTAGGAAAAGTAGAAGAATGTTGTACACAGCTCTGCAATGTCTACTTCAGACATCTGTCTAGCATATGTATCTTTGAAAGTAATCTTTTAAACCACTTAGACGTAAAAGGTCGGAGAAATACATCATGCAAATTACAGTGTAGTCGGATCTCATCCACATTTACAGAATCGGCAAAATTTCTTCTATTATGTATAAAGCATATTACAGACAAAAAAAAAACTTATTTTCACACATTGCGCATCTTTAAAATTAACAATTATGATAGTTTCATTGATTTGAAGCTACTTTTCCAAAGTTATCAGCAAACAAACTATTGCACACCTAAAAATAAAGTTAAAAAACATAGGCCTCCTCCATATCCCCTCAAAGCCTCCTTTCCATCGCCAATATAGGTGTGTTTTCTACCATTTTGGTAGAAAAAAAACAGCGATTTGGTAGTAATTTAGGAAAAGTAGAAGAATGTTGTACACAGCTCTGCAATGTCTACTTCAGACATCTGTCTAGCATATGTATCTTTGAAAGTAATCTTTTAAACCACTTAGACGTAAAAGGTCGGAGAAATACATAATGCAAATTACAGTGTAGTCGGATCTCATCCACATTTACAGAATCGGCAAAATTTCTTCTATTATGTATAAAGCATATTACAGACAAAAAAAAAACTTATTTTCACACATTGCGCATCTCTTTAAAATTAACAATTATGATAGTTTCATTGATTTGTAGCTACTTTTCCAAAGTTATCAGCAAACAAACTATTGCACACCTAAAAATAAAGTTAAAAAACATAGGCCTCCTCCATATCCCCTCAAAGCCTCCTTTCCATCGCCAATATAGGTGTGTTTTCTACCATTTTGGTAGAAAAAAAACAGCGATTTGGTAGTAATTTAGGAAAAGTAGAAGAATGTTGTACACAGCTCTGCAATGTCTACTTCAGACATCTGTCTAGCATATGTATCTTTGAAAGTAATCTTTTAAACCACTTAGACGTAAAAGGTCGGAGAAATACATAATGCAAATTACAGTGTAGTCGGATCTCAGCCACAATTACAGAATCGGCAATATTTCTTCTATTATGTATAAAGCAAATTACAGACAAAAAAAACCACATTTTCACACATTGCGCATCTTTAAAATTAACAATTATGATAGTTTCATTGATTTGTAGCTACTTTTCCAAAGTTATCAGCAAACAAACTATTGCACACCTAAAAATAAAGTTAAAAAACATAGGCCTCCTCCATATCCCCTCAAAGCCTCCTTTCCATCACCAATATAGGTGTGTTTTCTACCATTTTGGTAGAAAAAAAACAGCGATTTGGTAGTAATTTAGGAAAAGTAGAAGAATGTTGTACACAGCTCTGCAATGTCTACTTCAGACATCTGTCTAGCATATGTATCTTTGAAAGTAATCTTTTAAACCACTTAGACGTAAAAGGTCGGAGAAATACATAATGCAAATTACAGTGTAGTCGGATCTCATCCACATTTACAGAATCGGCAAAATTTCTTCTATTGTGTATAAAGCATATTACAGACAAAAAAAACATATTTTCACACATTCCACATCTTTAAAATTAACAGTTATGATGGTTTCATTGATTTGTAGCTACTTTTCCAAAGTTATCAGCAAACAAACTATTGCACACCTAAAAATAAAGTTAAAAAACATAGGCCTCCTCCATATCCCCTCAAAGCCTCCTTTCCATCGCCAATATAGGTGTGTTTTCTACCATTTTGGTAGAAAAAAAACAGCGATTTGGTAGTAATTTAGGAAAAGTAGAAGAATGTTGTACACAGCTCTGCAATGTCTACTTCAGACATGTGTCTAGCATATGTATCTTTGAAAGAAATCTTTTAAACCACTTAGACGTAAAAGGTCGGAGAAATACATAATGCAAATTACAGTGTAGTCGGATCTCATCCACATTTACAGAATCGGCAAAATTTCTTCTATTGTGTATAAAGCATATTACAGACAAAAAAAAACATATTTTCACACATTGCACATCTTTAAAATTAACAATTATGATAGTTTGATTGATTTGTAACTACTTTTCCAGAATTGCCAGCAAACAGATTATTGCACACCTAAAAATAAAGTTAAAAAACATAGGCCTCCTCCATATCCCCTCAAAGCCTCCTTTCCATCGCCAATATACGTGTGTTTTCTACCATTTTGGTAGAAAAAAAACAGCGATTTGGTAGTAATTTAGGAAAAGTAGAAGAATGTTGTACACAGCTCTGCAATGTCTACTTCAGACATCTGTCTAGCATATGTATCTTTGAAAGTAATCTTTTAAACCACTTAGACGTAAAAGGTCGGAGAAATACATAATGCAAATTACAGTGTAGTCGGATCTCATCCACAATTACAGAATCGGCAATATTTCTTCTATTGTGTATAAAGCATATTACAGACAAAAAAAAAACATATTTTCACACATTGCACATCTTTAAAATTAACAATTATGATAGTTTCATTGATTTGTAGCTACTTTTCCAAAGTTATCAGCAAACAAACTATTGCACACCTAAAAATAAAGTTAAAAAACATAGGCCTCCTCCATATCCCCTCAAAGCCTCCTTTCCATCGCCAATATAGGTTTGTTTTCTACCATTTTGGTAGAAAAAATACAGCGATTTGGTAGTAATTTAGGAAAAGTAGAAGAATGTTGTACACAGCTCTGCAATGTCTACTTCAGACATCTGTCTAGCATATGTATCTTTGAAAGTAATCTTTTAAACCACTTAGACGTAAAAGGTCGGAGAAATACATATTGCAAATTACAGTGTAGTCGGATCTCATCCACATTTACAGAATCGGCAAAATTTCTTCTATTGTGTATAAAGCATATTACAGACAAAAAAAACATATTTTCACACATTCCACATCTTTAAAATTAACAATTATGATGGTTTCATTGATTTGTAGCTACTTTTCCAAAGTTATCAGCAAACAAACTATTGCACACCTAAAAATAAAGTTAAAAAACATAGGCCTCCTCCATATCCCCTCAAAGCCTCCTTTCCATCGCCAATATAGGTGTGTTTTCTACCATTTTGGTAGAAAAAAAACAGCGATTTGGTAGTAATTTAGGAAAAGTAGAAGAATGTTGTACACAGCTCTGCAATGTCTACTTCAGACATCTGTCTAGCATATGTATCGTTGAAAGTAATCTTTTAAACCACTTAGACTTAAAAGGTCGGAGAAATACATAATGCAAATTACAGTGTAGTCGGATCTCATCCACATTTACAGAATCGGCAAAATTTCTTCTATTATGTATAAAGCATATTACAGACAAAAAAAAAACTTATTTTCACACATTGCGCATCTTTAAAATTAACAATTATGATAGTTTCATTGATTTGTAGCTACTTTTCCAAAGTTATCAGCAAACAAACTATTGCACACCTAAAAATAAAGTTAAAAAACATAGGCCTCCTCCATATCCCCTCAAAGCCTCCTTTCCATCACCAATATAGGTGTGTTTTCTACCATTTTGGTAGAAAAAAAACAGCGATTTGGTAGTAATTTAGGAAAAGTAGAAGAATGTTGTACACAGCTCTGCAATGTCTACTTCAGACATGTGTCTAGCATATGTATCTTTGAAAGAAATCTTTTAAACCACTTAGACGTAAAAGGTCGGAGAAATACATAATGCAAATTAGAGTGTAGTCGGATCTCATCCACATTTACAGAATCGGCAAAATTTCTTCTATTGTGTAAAAAGCATATTACAGACAAAAAAAAACATATTTTCACACATTGCACATCTTTAAAATTAACAATTATGATAGTTTGATTGATTTGTAACTATTTTTCCAGAATTGCCAGCAAACAGATTATTGCACACCTAAAAATAAAGTTAAAAAACATAGGCCTCCTCCATATCCCCTCAAAGCCTCCTTTCCATCGCCAATATACGTGTGTTTTCTACCATTTTGGTAGAAAAAAAACAGCGATTTGGTAGTAATTTAGGAAAAGTAGAAGAATGTTGTACACAGCTCTGCAATGTCTACTTCAGACTGTTATGTTCTGCTACCAAAGCTAAGGAAAGAGAGGAGATCTGTCCCTACTATAAGACTCAGCTGAATCCCTACGATGTAACAGGGAACCTGATCCTGCGATCAGACCTGCTAAAGTCCTAATCTAGTCTGTACGGAGACCTATAGATGTGAGGAGGGAATCCCTACAAGTACTAAGGACTGGGAGGAATATGGGACACCTCCTAACAGAAATAGTAGTAGACAGACGAACAAACAAAATAGATAGAACATAGAGGTCCGTAGACCAAGCAAACTAACAGAGTTAGATACAGAGCACAGGCTAGCTAGAAAGTAGATATACAATGAAGTCCAGCAAAGCCAGAAGGGCGGAGCAGGATTAAATAGGCCAACAAGGTCATGTGACCAGCAAAGGAAAAAAAACCTAACAGCAAGGTTCTAACAGTACCCCCCCTTCTAAGAGGATCCTCCGGATCCCCTAGGACCAGGCTTATCAGGAAATCTCCTGTGAAACGCTCTGATAAGTCTGGACGCGGAAACATCATCTGACCTCACCCAAGAGTTATCCTCGGGTCCGAACCTTTCCAGGCCACAAGATACTGCAAACTACCTCTATACCGTCTAGAGTCAAGGATGCGAGAAATTTCATATTCCCCGTCCTCCACCACCGGAGGAACAGAGGCAGAGGCGTCACCATCCGACACAACAGCTTTTTTTAACAGAGAGACATGAAAGACCGGATTAATTCTCCAGGAGGTAGGAACCTCCAACCTAACAGCAGATTGGTTGACAACCTGAAGCACCTTAAAGGGCCCTACAAACTTGGGACCCAATTTCTTAGAAGGAATCCTCAACCGCAGATTCCTAGAGGACAACCAAACCATGTCACCAACAGCGAACAAAACCTCCTGTCGTTTCCTATCAAAGTAGTCTTTAGATTTTCTGTTGGCCTCCTGAAGATTACCACGCTCATCCGTCCAAACTCTTTCCAAATCACCGGAAAAATTCTCCTCCTCAGGCACGGCAGATCCCAACTTGGAGAACGACCCAAACGACGGATGTCTCCCAGAACAACAAAAAAAAGGCGAACAACCAGCAGAAGAAGATGTATGATTGTTCAGAGCAAATTCGGCAAGTGGCAGAAACTCAGACCACCCCTCTTGATTGTCTGCCACAAAACAACGCAAGAACTGCTCAACATCCTGGTTTTTCCTTTCTGTCTGGCCATTAGATTCAGGATGATATCCGGACGAAAACGACAAATGAATTCCCAACCTGTCACAAAAGGCACGCCAAAAACGAGCCACGAACTGAGGACCCCTATCAGAAACAATGTCAGTAGGAACGCCATGAAGTCTGACAATTTCCTTGACAAAGGCCTTAGCGAGAGTTTTAGCGCAGGGCAGTTTGACGAAGGGAACCAAGTGACACATCTTGCTAAAACGGTCCACGACCACCCAGATGACAGTAAAACCCTCAGAGGAGGGAAGGTCAGTTATAAAGTCCATAGCCAAATGTGTCCAAGGAGCACTGGGGACCTCCAAAGGACAAAGCAACCCCGCAGCAGGAGTATGTGAGGACTTAGATCTAGCACATATAGTACATTGGCGCACCCACTTAATGACTTCCTTCTGCCATCCAGGCCACCAAAAACTGCGACCCACCAGTCTCTTGGTCTCAGAGATTCCGGGATGACCTGCCAACCGAGATTCGTGACACTCAACAAACAAATCTCTCCTAAAGGTCCCAGGCACAAACAACCTCCCATGAGGAGTGTTAGATGGGGCATTCTCCTGAGCTTTAAGAATCTCATCTTCCAAAACGGAGTCTAAAGCAGCTATCACAACACCTTCTTGTAAAATGTTTTCCTCTTTCTCAGCACCGACTATGGGAGAAAAACTGCGAGACAAGGCATCCGCCTTAACATTCTTAGTACCAGGGATGTAAGTAACGGAGAAATTAAACCGCGAGAAAAACAGTGCCCACCTAGCCTGACGGGCATTCAGGCGCTTGGCAGCATCAAGATATATCAGATTTTTATGATCCGTAAGAACCTGAACGGGAAATTCCGCACCTTCCAAGAAGTGGCGCCAGTGTTCAAATGCGAGTTTAATAGCCAATAATTCCCGATTACCAATATCGTAATTCAGTTCAGTCTCCGAAAATTTTTTTGAAAAAAAGGCACAGGGATGTAATCCATCCCCGTTATCCTGAGACAATACTGCGCCAACCCCCACAGAGGAAGCATCAACCTCAACCAAAAACGGCCTAGTAACATCAGGCTGCATAAGGATGGGAGCAGAGGTGAACCTCTCCTTGAGATACACAAAAGCTTCAATGGCCTCTGAAGACCACTGAACCGCATCAGCACCTTTCCTGGTGAGATCAGTCAGAGGTTTGACAATACTAGAAAAATTTTTTATGAATTTTCTGTAGTAATTGGCGAAACCCAAAAACCTCTGTATCGATTTCAAACCAATAGGCCTAGGCCATTCCTGCACAGCCTGAACCTTAACCGGATCCATCTCAAAACCTTTGCTGGAGATAATGTAGCCCAAAAAACTAATTCTCTGTACAGCGAACTCACATTTCTCCAGCTTAGCAAAAAGCGAATTGTCCATTAATAACTGTAATACCTCACGCACGCTCCGCCAATGAGA
The DNA here is from genome assembly GCF_046119375.1 of Phyllobates terribilis. Classification (NCBI taxonomy): domain Eukaryota; kingdom Metazoa; phylum Chordata; class Amphibia; order Anura; family Dendrobatidae; genus Phyllobates; species Phyllobates terribilis. The sequence goes on from NW_027362762.1 coordinate 140,781,276, forward strand.
CTCCAGATCTGGCGAATAAATCAAAATGTCATCCAAATACACAACCACATTTTTACCGATCAAAGGTCTAAGGATGTCATTAATCAGATTCTGAAAAAATGCAGGAGCATTAGTAAGACCAAAAGGCATAACCAGATTCTCAAAATGACCCACAGGAGTGTTAAAAGCAGTCTTCCATTCATCACCCTCCTTCATGCGCAACAGATTGTATGCCCCCTTAAGGTCAATTTTAGAGAACCACTTGGCCCCCAATAACTGGTTAAACAGATCAGGAATCAATGGCAGTGGGTAAGGATTGCGTACCATAATTTTGTTAATCTCACGAAAATCCAGACAAGGACGTAAACCGCCGTCCTTTTTTTTTACAAAAAAAAATCCAACCGCCACAGGAGACTTAGAGGGCCTAATGTGACCGGCGGCCAAACTTGTCTGTATGTATTCCTCCAAAGCCTTCCTCTCAGGAATGGTAAGGTTAAATAAACGACTTTTAGGAAGAGTCGCTCCAGGGACAAATTCAATAGAACAATCATAGTCTCTATGGGGAGGCAAAACCTGCGATTCCTTCTCAGAAAAAACTCTCCAAAAATCCTGAATAGGAACAGGCAATTCTCCCCTATCCACAGCTGCAATACGCCCGTTACAACACTTGTCATAACATTTATGGCTCCAGGATTTAATTTCACTGGTAGACCAATCCAGTACAGGATTGTGAAATTTTAACCAGGGCAAACCCAATATTACTGGAGAAGGCAAGTTATTCAACACTACCAAATCCAATTTCTCATGGTGAACACCATTAATAGTGAGGGGAAATTCACTGACCTTGAGAGTAATATTCTTCAAAGGGGAGCCATCCACAGAAACCACAGCAATGGGGGATGATAAAGGTTCAGGTTTTAAATTGAGTTTTTCCACGAATCCCCCATCAATTACATTCAGTGTAGACCCGCAATCAACAAACACCCGAAATTCCATTAATTTTTCCTGAGCAATCGTGGAAGCAGCTAAAAATATACCCTTGGAATTTAAACAGGCAATACGGGCGTGACTGACCATTTTTTTTTCTTTCTTCATACGAAGCTCACAGCCTTTAATCAAATGACCAGATTTTCCGCAATAGAAACACAAGCCTTCTGAAAAAAGACGGTCTTTTTCTTGAGAGCGAGGTGCCACCGATCCAATCTCCATCGGTTCACCACTGTTAGTACACACATTATCATAACCAGAAACTGACATAGCAGAGGATTTGCTCTCATTAACCCTAGCACGCAGTCTTCTATCCACCCGTATAGCTAATTGCATAGCCTGTTGCAAATCCTCAGGTGTAGGATAAGCAATTAGCAGGTCTTTAACCCTTTCACTGAGCCCAGCAAGAAATAGACTTTTCAGAGCAGAATCGTTCCACCCTGTTTGAGTGGACCAACGACGAAAATGAGTACAATATTTTTCGACATTACCTGATCCTTGTTTTAAACGTCTCAACTCAGTCTCAGCTGATGCCACACGGTCAGGATCATCATATAATAGTCCTAAAGCAGAAAAAAAACTATCCACTGATCTGAAGCATGTATCACTAGGTTGCAAAGAAAAGGCCCACTCCTGAGGCTCTTTGCGCAAAAGTGACATTATGAACCCTACGCGCTGAGATTCATCCCCAGAGGACTTGGGTCTCAAACGAAAATACAATAAGCAAGCATTTTTAAATGAAAAAAAATTCTCGATGTTCACCAAAAAATAAATCCGGCAAACATACCTTAGGCTCCAAGAAATATGCTCCAGGACAGTTACTCACGTGCTGACGGAGCTCGGCCACTTCCAGAGAGAGTCCCTGCAGGTGTTTAGCCAAATCCTGAACCGACACCATGATGGAACAAAAAAAAAAAAAATCTTTCCTTAGAGAATTTGCAGGCTGGACTTACTGATATGTTCTGCTACCAAAGCTAAGGAAAGAGAGGAGATCTGTCCCTACTATAAGACTCAGCTGAATCCCTACGATGTAACAGGGAACCTGATCCTGCGATCAGACCTGCTAAAGTCCTAATCTAGTCTGTACGGAGACCTATAGATGTGAGGAGGGAATCCCTACAAGTACTAAGGACTGGGAGGAATATGGGACACCTCCTAACAGAAATAGTAGCAGACAGACGAACAAACAAAATAGATAGAACATAGAGGTCCGTAGACCAAGCAAACTAACAGAGTTAGATACAGAGCACAGGCTAGCTAGAAAGTAGATATACAATGAAGTCCAGCAAAGCCAGAAGGGCGGAGCAGGATTAAATAGGCCAACAAGGTCATGTGACCAGCAAAGGAAAAAAAACCTAACAGCAAGGTTCTAACACAGACATCTGTCTAGCATATGTATCTTTGAAAGTAATCTTTTAAATCACTTAGACGTAAAAGGTCGGATAAATACATAATGCAAATTACAGTGTAGTCGGATCTCATCCACATTTACAGAATCGGCAAAATTTCTTCTATTGTGTATAAAGCATATTACAGACAAAAAAAAACATATTTTCACACATTCCACATCTTTAAAATTAACAATTATGATAGTTTCATTGATTTGTAGCTACTTTTCCAAAGTTATCAGCAAACAAACTATTGCACACCTAAAAATAAAGTCAAAAAACATAGGTCTCCTCCATAACCCCTCAAAGCCTACTTTCCATCGCCAATATAGGTGTGTTTTCTACCATTTTGGTGAAAAAAAAACAGCGATTTGGAAGTAATTTAGGAAAAGTAGAAGAATGTTGTACACAGCTCTGCAATGTCTACTTCAGAAATCTGTCTAGCATATGTATCTTCGAAAGAAATCTTTTAGACCACTTAGACGAAAAAGGTCGGAGAAATACATAATGCAAATTACAGTGTAGTCGGATCTTTTCCACATTTACAGAATCGGCAAAATTTCTTCTACTGTGTATAAAGCATATTACAGACAGAAAAAAATATGTTCACACATTCCACATCATTAAAATGAACAATTGTGATAGTTTGATTGATTTGTAACTACTTTTCCAGAATTGCCAGCAAACAGATTATTGCACACCTAAAAATAAAGTTAAAAAAACATAGGCCTCCTCCATATCCCCTCAAAGCCTCCTTTCCATCACCAATATAGGTGTGTTTTCCAATATTTTGGTAGAAAAAAAACAGCGATTTGGTAGTAATTTAGGAAAAGTAGAAGAATGTTGTACACAGCTCTGCAATGTCTACTTCAGACATCTGTCTAGCATGTGTGTCTTTGAAAGTAATCTTTTAAACCACTTAGAGGTAAAAGGACGGAGAAATACATAATGCAAATTACAGTGTAGTCGGATCTCATCCACATTTACAGAATCGGCAAAATTTCTTCTATTGTGTATAAAGCATATTACAGACAAAAAAAACATATTTTCACACATTCCACATCTTTAAAATTAACAATTATGATAGTTTCATTGATTTGTAGCTACTTTTCCAAACTTATCAGCAAACAAACTATTGCACACCTAAAAATAAAGTCAAAAAACATAGGTCTCCTCCATAACCCCTCAAAGCCTACTTTCCATCGCCAATATAGGTGTGTTTTCTACCATCTTGGTGAAAAAAAAACAGCGATTTGGAAGTAATTTAGGAAAAGTAGAAGAATGTTGTACACAGCTCTGCAATGTCTACTTCAGACATCTGTCTAGCATATGTATCTTTGAAAGTAATCTTTTAAACCACTTAGACGTAAAAGGTCGGAGAAATACATAATGCAAATTACAGTGTAGTCGGATCTCATCCACATTTACAGAATCGGCAAAATTTCTTCTATTATGTATAAAGCATATTACAGACAAAAAAAAAACATATTTTCACACATTGCGCATCTTTAAAATTAACAATTATGATAGTTTCATTAATTTGTAGCTACTTTTCCAAAGTTATCAGCAAACAAACTATTGCACACCTAAAAATAAAGTTAAAAAACATAGGCCTCCTCCATATCCCCTCAAAGCCTCCTTTCCATCGCCAATATAGGTGTGTTTTCTATCATTTTGGTAGAAAAAAAACAGCGATTTGGTAGTAATTTAGGAAAAGTAGAAGAATGTTGTACACAGCTCTGCAATGTCTACTTCAGACATCTGTCTAGCATATGTATCTTTGAAAGTAATCTTTTAAACCACTTAGATGTAAAAGGTCGGAGAAATATATAATGCAAGTTACAGTGTAGTCGGATCTCATCCACAATTACAGAATCGGCAATATTTCTTATATTGTGTATAAAGCATATTACAGACAAAAAAAAACTTATTTTCACACATTCCACATCTTTAAAATTAACAATTATGATAGTTTCATTGATTTGTAGCTACTTTTCCAAAGTTATCAGCAAACAAACTATTGCACACCTAAAAATAAAGTTAAAAAACATAGGCCTCCTCCATATCCCCTCAAAGCCTCCATTCCATCGCCAATATAGGTGTGTTTTCTACCATTTTGGTAGAAAAAATGCAGCGATTTGGTAGTACTTTAGGAAAAGTAGAAGAATGTTGTACACAGCTCTGCAATGTCTACTTCAGAAATCTGTCTAGCATATGTATCTTCGAAAGTAATCTTTTGGACCACTTAGACGAAAAAGGTCGGAGAAATACATAATGCAAATTACAGTGTAGTCGGATCTTATCCACATTTACAGAATCGGCAAAATTTCTTCTACTGTGTATAAAGCATATTACAGACAAAAAAAAATATGTTCACACATTCCACATCATTAAAATGAACAATTATGATAGTTTGATTGATTTGTAACTACTTTTCCAGAATTGCCAGCAAACAGATTATTGCACACCTAAAAATAAAGTTAAAAAAACATAGGCCTCCTCCATATCCCCTCAAAGCCTCCTTTCCATCGCCAATATAGGTGTGTTTTCCACCATTTTGGTAGAAAAAAAACAGCGATTTGGTAGTAATTTAGGAAAAGTAGAAGAATGTTGTACACAGCTCTGCAATGTCTACTTCAGACATCTGTCTAGCATGTTTGTCTTTGAAAGTAATCTTTTAAACCACTTAGAGGTAAAAGGTCGGAGAAATACATAATGCAAATTACAGTGTAGTCGGATCTCATCCACATTTACAGAATCGGCAAAATTTCTTCTATTGTGTATAAAGCATATTACAGACAAAAAAAAACATATTTTCACACATTCCACATCTTTAGAATTAACAATTATGATAGTTTCATTGATTTGTAGCTACTTTTCCAAAGTTATCAGCAAACAAACTATTGCACACCTAAAAATAAAGTTAAAAAACATAGGCCTCCTCCATATCCCCTCAAAGCCTCCTTTCCATCGCCAATATAGGTGTGCTTTCTACCATTTTGGTAGAAAAAATACAGCGATTTGGTAGTAATTTAGGAAAAGTAGAAGAATGTTGTACACAGCTCTGCAATGTCTACTTCAGAAATCTGTCTAGCATATGTATCCTTGAAAGTAATCTTTTAGACCACTTAGACGAAAAAGGTCGGAGAAATACATAATGCAAATTACAGTGTAGTCGGATCTCATCCACATTTACAGAATCGGCAAAATTTCTTCTATTGTGTATAAAGCATATTACAGACAAAAAAAACATATTTTCACACATTCCACATCTTTAAAATTAACAATTATGATAGTTTCATTGATTTGTAGCTACTTTTCCAAAGTTATCAGCAAACAAACTATTGCACACCTAAAAATAAAGTTAAAAAACATAGGCCTCCTCCATATCCCCTCAAAGCCTCCTTTCATTCGCCAATATAGGTGTGTTTTCTACCATTTTTGTAGAAAAAAAACAGTGATTTGGTAGTAATTTAGGAAAAGTAGAAGAATGTTGTACACAGCTATGCAATGTCTACTTGAGACATCTGTCTAGCATATGAATCTTTGAAAGTAATCTTTTAGACCACTTAGACGAAAAAGGTCGGAGAAATACATAATGCAAATTACAGTGTAGTCGGATCTTATCCACATTTACAGAATCGGCAAAATTTCTTCTACTGTGTAAAAAGCATATTACAGACAAAAAAAAATATGTTCACACATTCCACATCATTAAAATGAACAATTATGATAGTTTGATTGATTTGTAACTACTTTTCCAGAATTGCCAGCAAACAGATTATTGCACACCTAAAAATAAAGTTAAAAAAACATAGGCCTCCTCCATATCCCCTCAAAGCCTCCTTTCCATCGCCAATATAGGTGTGTTTTCCACCATTTTGGTAGAAAAAAAACAGCGATTTGGTAGTAATTTAGGAAAAGTAGAAGAATGTTGTACACAGCTCTGCAATGTCTACTTCAGACATCTGTCTAGCATGTGTGTCTTTGAAAGTAATCTTTTAGACCACTTAGACGTAAAAGGTCGGAGAAATACATAACGCAAATTACAGTGTAGTCGGATCTCATCCACATTTACAGAATCGGCAAAATTTCTTCTATTGTGTATAAAGCATATTACAGACAAAAAAAAACATATTTTCACACATTCCACATCTTTAAAATTAACAATTATGATAGTTTCATTGATTTGTAGCTACTTTTCCAAAGTTATCAGCAAACAAACTATTGCACACCTAAAAATAAAGTTAATAAACATAGGCCTCCTCCATATCCCCTCAAAGCCTCCTTTCTATCGCCAATATAGGTGTGTTTTCTACCATTTTGGTAGAAAAAAAACAGCGATTTGGTAGTAATTTAGGAAAAGTAGAAGAATGTTGTGCACAGCTCTGCAATGTCTACTTCAGACATCTGTCTAGCATATGTATCTTTGAAAGTAATCTTTTAAACCACTTAGACGTAAAAGGTCGGAGAAATACATAATGCAAATTACAGTGTAGTCGGATCTCATCCACAATTACAGAATCGGCAATATTTCTTCTATTGTGTATAAAGCATATTACAGACGAAAAAAAACATATTTTCACACATTGCACATCTTTAAAATTAACAATTATGATAGTTTCATTGATTTGTAGCTACTTTTCCAAAGTTATCAGCAAACAAACTATTGCACACCTAAAAATAAAGTTAAAAAACATAGGCCTCCTCCATATCCCCTCAAAGCCTCCTTTCCATCACCAATATAGGTGTGTTTTCTACCATTTTGGTTGAAAAAATACAGCGATTTGGTAGTAATTTAGGAAAAGTAGAAGAATGTTGTACACAGCTCTGCAATGTCTGCTTCAGAAATCTGTCTAGCATAAGTATCTTTGAAAGTAATCTTTTAGACCACTTAGACGAAAAAGGTCGGAGAAATACATAATGCAAATTACAGTGTAGTCGGATCTTATACACATTTACAGAATCGGCAAAATTTCTTCTACTGTGTATAAAGCATATTACAGACAAAAAAAAATATGTTCACACATTCCACATCATTAAAATGAACAATTATGATAGTTTGATTGATTTGTAACTACTTTTCCAGAATTGCCAGCAAACAGATTATTGCACACCTAAAAATAAAGTTAAAAAAACATAGGCCTCCTCCATATCCCCTCAAGCCTCCTTTCCATCGCCAATATAGGTGTGTTTTCCACCATTTTGGTAGAAAAAAAACAGCGATTTGGTAGTAATTTAGGAAAAGTAGAAGAATGTTGTACACAGCTCTGCAATGTCTACTTCAGACATCTGTCTAGCTTGTGTGTCTTTGAAAGTAATCTTTTAAACCACTTAGAGGTGAAAGGTCGGAGAAATACATAATGCAAATTACAGTGTAGTCGGATCTCATCCACATTTACAGAATCGGCAAAATTTCTTCTATTGTGTATAAAGCATATTACAGACAAAAAAAAACATATTTTCACACATTCCACATCTTTAAAATTAACAATTATGATAGTTTCATTGATTTGTAGCTACTTTTCCAAAGTTATCAGCAAACAAACTATTGCACACCTAAAAATAAAGTTAAAAAACATAGGCCTCCTCCATATCCCCTCAAAGCCTCCTTTCTATCGCCAATATAGGTGTGTTTTCTACCATTTTGGTAGAAAAAAAACAGCGATTTGGTAGTAATTTAGGAAAAGTAGAAGAATGTTGTGCACAGCTCTGCAATGTCTACTTCAGACATCTGTCTAGCATATGTATCTTTGAAAGTAATCTTTTAAACCACTTAGACGTAAAAGGTCGGAGAAATACATAATGCAAATTACAGTGTAGTCGGATCTCATCCACAATTACAGAATCGGCAATATTTCTTCTATTGTGTATAAAGCATATTACAGACGAAAAAAAACATATTTTCACACATTGCACATCTTTAAAATTAACAATTATGATAGTTTCATTGATTTGTAGCTACTTTTCCAAAGTTATCAGCAAACAAACTATTGCACACCTAAAAATAAAGTTAAAAAACATAGGCCTCCTCCATATCCCCTCAAAGCCTCCTTTCCATCGCCAATATAGGTGTGTTTTCTACCATTTTGGTTGAAAAAATACAGCGATTTGGTAGTAATTTAGGAAAAGTAGAAGAATGTTGTACACAGCTCTGCAATGTCTGCTTCAGAAATCTGTCTAGCATAAGTATCTTTGAAAGTAATCTTTTAGACCACTTAGACGAAAAAGGTCGGAGAAATACATAATGCAAATTACAGTGTAGTCGGATCTTATCCACATTTACAGAATCGGCAAAATTTCTTCTACTGTGTATAAAGCATATTACAGACAAAACAAAATATGTTCACACATTCCACATCATTAAAATGAACAATTATGATAGTTTGATTGATTTGTAACTACTTTTCCAGAATTGCCAGCAAACAGATCATTGCACACCTAAAAATAAATTTAAAAAAACATAGGCCTCCTCCATATCCCCTCAAAGCCTCCTTTCCATCACCAATATAGGTGTGTTTTCCACCATTTTGGTAGAAAAAAAACAGCGATTTGGTAGTAATTTAGGAAAAGTAGAAGAATGTTGTACACAGCTCTGCAATGTCTACTTCAGACATCTGTCTAGCATGTGTGTCTTTGAAAGTAATCTTTTAAACCACTTAGAGGTAAAAGGTCGGAGAAATACATAATGCAAATTACAGTGTAGTCGGATCTCATCCACATTTACAGAATCGGCAAAATTTCTTCTATTGTGTATAAAGCATATTACAGACAAAAAAAAACATATTTTCACACATTCAACATCTTTAAAATTAACAATTATGATAGTTTCATTGATTTGTAGCTACTTTTCCAAAGTTATCAGCAAACAAACTATTGCACACCTAAAAATAAAGTAAAAAAACATAGGCCTCCTCCATATCCCCTCAAAGCCTCCTTTCCATCGCCAATATAGGTGTGTTTTCTACCATTTTTGTAGAAAAAAAACAGTGATTTGGTAGTAATTTAGGAAAAGTAGAAGAATGTTGTACACAGCTATGCAATGTCTACTTGAGACATCTGTCTAGCATATGTATCTTTGAAAGTAATCTTTTAGACCACTTAGACGAAAAAGGTCGGAGAAATACATAATGCAAATTACAGTGTAGTCGGATCTTATCCACATTTACAGAATCGGCAAAATTTCTTCTACTGTGTATAAAGCATATTACAGACAAAAAAAAATATGTTCACACATTCCACATCATTAAAATGAACAATTATGATAGTTTGATTGATTTGTAACTACTTTTCCAGAATTGCCAGCAAACAGATTATTGCACACCTAAAAATAAAGTTAAAAAAACATAGGCCTCCTCCATATCCCCTCAAAGCCTCCTTTCCATCGCCAATATAGGTGTGTTTTCCACCATTTTGGTAGAAAAAAAACAGCGATTTGGTAGTAATTTAGGAAAAGTAGAAGAATGTTGTACACAGCTCTGCAATGTCTACTTCAGAAATCTGTCTAGCATAAGTATCTTTGAAAGTAATCTTTTAGACCACTTAGACGAAAAAGGTCGGAGAAATACATAATGCAAATTACAGTGTAGTCGGATCTTTTCCACATTTACAGAATCGGCAAAATTTCTTCTATTGTGTATAAAGCATATTACAGACAAAAAAAACATATTTTCACACATTCCACATCTTTAAAATTAACAATTATGATAGTTTCATTGATTTGTAGCTACTTTTCCAAAGTTATCAGCAAACAAACTATTGCACACCTAAAAATAAAGTTAAAAAACATAGGCCTCCTCCATATCCCCTCAAAGCCTCCTTTCCATCGCCAATATAGGTGTGTTTTCTACCATTTTGGTAGAAAAAAAACAGCGATTTGGTAGTAATTTAGGAAAAGTAGAAGAATGTTGTACACAGCTCTGCAATGTCTACTTCAGACATCTGTCTAGCATATGTATCTTTGAAAGTAATCTTTTAAACCACTTAGACGAAAAAGGTCGGAGAAATACATAATGCAAATTACAGTGTAGTCGGATCTTATCCACATTTACAGAATCGGCAAAATTTCTTCTACTGTGTATAAAGCATATTACAGACAAAAAAAAATATGTTCACACATTCCACATCATTAAAATGAACAATTATGATAGTTTGATTGATTTGTAACTACTTTTCCAGAATTGCCAGCAAACAGATTATTGCACACCTAAAAATAAAGTTAAAAAAACATAGGCCTCCTCCATATCCCCTCAAAGCCTCCTTTCCATCGCCAATATAGGTGTGTTTTCCACCATTTTGGTAGAAAAAAAACAGCGATTTGGTAGTAATTTAGGAAAAGTAGAAGAATGTTGTACACAGCTCTGCAATGTCTACTTCAGAAATCTGTCTAGCATAAGTATCTTTGAAAGTAATCTTTTAGACCACTTAGACGAAAAAGGTCGGAGAAATACATAATGCAAATTACAGAGTAGTCGGATCTTATCCACATTTACAGAATCGGCAAAATTTCTTCTATTGTGTATAAAGCATATTACAGACAAAAAAAACATATTTTCACACATTCCACATCTTTAAAATTAACAATTATGATAGTTTCATTGATTTGTAGCTACTTTTCCAAAGTTATCAGCAAACAAACTATTGCACACCTAAAAATAAAGTTAAAAAACATAGGCCTCCTCCATATCCCCTCAAAGCCTCCTTTCCATCGCCAATATAGGTGTTTTTTCTACCATTTTGGTTGAAAAAATACAGCGATTTGGTAGTAATTTAGGAAAAGTAGAAGAATGTTGTACACAGCTCTGCAATGTCTGCTTCAGAAATCTGTCTAGCATAAGTATCTTTGAAAGTAATCTTTTAGACCACTTAGACGAAAAAGGTCGGAGAAACACATAATGCAAATTACAGTGTAGTCGGATCTTATCCACATTTACAGAATCGGCAAAATTTCTTCTACTGTGTATAAAGCATATTACAGACAAAACAAAATATGTTCACACATTCCACATCATTAAAATGAACAATTATGATAGTTTGATTGATTTGTAACTACTTTTCCAGAATTGCCAGCAAACAGATTATTGCACACCTAAAAATAAATTTAAAAAAACATAGGCCTCCTCCATATCCCCTCAAAGCCTCCTTTCCATCGCCAATATAGGTGTGTTTTCCACCATTTTGGTAGAAAAAAAACAGCGATTTGGTAGTAATTTAGGAAAAGTAGAAGAATGTTGTACACAGCTCTGCAATGTCTACTTCAGACATCTGTCTAGCATGTGTGTCTTTGAAAGTAATCTTTTAAACCACTTAGAGGTAAAAGGTCGGAGAAATACATAATGCAAATTACAGTGTAGTCGGATCTCATCCACATTTACAGAATCGGCAAAATTTCTTCTATTGTGTATAAAGCATATTACAGACAAAAAAAAACATATTTTCACACATTCCACATCTTTAAAATTAACAATTATGATAGTTTCATTGATTTGTAGCTACATTTCCAAAGTTATCAGCAAACAAACTATTGCACACCTAAAAATAAAGTAAAAAAACATAGGCCTCCTCCATATCCCCTCAAAGCCTCCTTTCCATCGCCAATATAGGTGTGTTTCCTACCATTTTGGTAGAAAAAAAACAGCGATTTGGTAGTAATTTAGGAAAAGTAGAAGAATGTTGTACACAGCTCTGCAATGTCTACTTCAGACATCTGTCTAGCATATGTATCTTTGAAAGTAATCTTTTAAACCACTTAGACGTAAAAGGTCGGAGAAATACATAATGCAAATTACAGTGTAGTCGGATCTCATCCACATTTACAGAATCGGCAAAATTTCTTCTATTGTGTATAAAGCATATTACAGACGAAAAAAACATATTTTCACACATTCCACATCTTTAAAATAAACAATTATGATAGTTTCATTTATTTGTAGCTACTTTTCCAAAGTTATCAGCAAACAAACTATTGCACACCTAAAAATAAAGTTAAAAAACATAGGCCTCCTCCATATCCCCTCAAAGCCTCCTTTCCATCGCCAATATAGGCGTGTTTTCTACCATTTTTGTAGAAAAAAAACAGTGATTTGGTAGTAATTTAGGAAAAGTAGAAGAATGTTGTACACAGCTATGCAATGTCTACTTGAGACATCTGTCTAGCATATGTATCTTTGAAAGTAATCTTTTAGACCACTTAGACGAAAAAGGTCGGAGAAATACATAATGCAAATTACAGTGTAGTCGGATCTTATCCACATTCACAGAATCGGCAAAATTTCTTCTACTGTGTATAAAGCATATTACAGACAAAAAAAAATATGTTCACACATTCCACATCATTAAAATGAACAATTATGATAGTTTGATTGATTTGTAACTACTTTTCCAGAATTGCCAGCAAACAGATTATTGCACACCTAAAAATAAAGTTAAAAAAACATAGGCCTCCTCCATATCCCCTCAAAGCCTCCTTTCCATCGCCAATATAGGTGTGTTTTCCACCATTTTGGTAGAAAAAAAACAGCGATTTGGTAGTAATTTAGGAAAAGTAGAAGAATGTTGTACACAGCTCTGCAATGTCTACTTCAGAAATCTGTCTAGCATAAGTATCTTTGAAAGTAATCTTTTAGACCACTTAGACGAAAAAGGTCGGAGAAATACATAATGCAAATTACAGTGTAGTCGGATCTTATCCACATTTACAGAATCGGCAAAATTTCTTCTATTGTGTATAAAGCATATTACAGACAAAAAAAAAACATATTTTCACACATTCCACATCTTTAAAATTAACAATTATGATAGTTTCATTGATTTGTAGCTACTTTTCCAAAGTTATCAGCAAACAAACTATTGCACACCTAAAAATAAAGTTAAAAAACATAGGCCTCCTCCATATCCCCTCAAAGCCTCCTTTCCATCGCCAATATAGGTGTGTTTTCTACCATTTTGGTAGAAAAAAAACAGCGATTTGGTAGTAATTTAGGAAAAGTAGAAGAATGTTGTACACAGCTCTGCAATGTCTACTTCAGACATCTGTCTAGCATATGTATCTTTGAAAGTAATCTTTTAAACCACTTAGACGTAAAAGGTCGGAGAAATACATAATGCAAATTACAGTGTAGTCCGATCTCATCCACATTTACAGAATCGGCAAAATTTCTTCTATTGTGTATAAAGCATATTACAGACAAAAAAAAAACATATTTTCACACATTGCACATCTTTAAAAGTAACAATTATGATAGTTTGATTGATTTGTAACTACTTTTCCAGAATTGCCAGCAAACAGATTATTGCACACCTAAAAATAAAGTTAAAAAAACATAGGCCTCCTCCATATCCCCTCAAAGCCTCCTTTCCATCGCCAATATAGGTGTGTTTTCTACCATTTTGGTAGAAAAAAAACAGCGATTTGGTAGTAATTTAGGAAAAGTAGAAGAATGTTGTACACAGCTCTGCAATGTCCACTTCAGACATCTGTCTAGCATATGTATCTTTGAAAGTAAACTTTTAAACCACTTAGACGTAAAAGGTCGGAGAAATACATAATGCAAATTACAGTGTAGTCGGATCTCATCCACAATTACAGAATCGGCAATATTTCTTCTATTGTGTATAAAGCATATTACAGACAAAAAAAAACATATTTTCACACATTACACATCTTTAAAATTAACAATTATGAAAGTTTCATTGATTTGTAGCTACTTTTCCAAAGTTATCAGCAAACAAACTATTGCACACCTAAAAATAAAGTTAAAAAACATATTCCTCCTCCATATCCCCTCAAAGCCTCCTTTCCATCGCCAATATAGGTGTGTTTTCTACCATTTTGGTAGAAAAAATACAGTGATTTGGTAGTAATTTAGGAAAAGTAGAAGAATGTTGTACACAGCTATGCAATGTCTACTTGAGACATCTGTCTAGCATATGTATCTTTGAAAGTAATCTTTTAGACCACTTAGACGAAAAAGGTCGGAGAAATACATAATGCAAATTACAGTGTAGTCAGATCTTATCCACATTTACAGAATCGGCAAAATTTCTTCTACTGTGTATAAAGCATATTACAGACAAAAAAAAATATGTTCACACATTCCACATCATTAAAATGAACAATTATGATAGTTTGATTGATTTGTAACTACTTTTCCAGAATTGCCAGCAAACAGATTATTGCACACCTAAAAATAAAGTTAAAAAAACATAGGCCTCCTCCATATCCCCTCAAAGCCTCCTTTCCATCGCCAATATAGGTGTGTTTTCCAACATTTTGGTAGAAAAAAAACAGCGATTTGGTAGTAATTTAGGAAAAGTAGAAGAATGTTGTACACAGCTCTGCAATGTCTACTTCAGAAATCTGTCTAGCATAAGTATCTTTGAAAGTAATCTTTTAGACCACTTAGACGAAAAAGGTCGGAGAAATACATAATGCAAATAACAGAGTAGTCGGATCTTGTCCACATTTACAGAATCGGCAAAATTTCTTCTATTGTGTATAAAGCATATTACAGACAAAAAAAAACATATTTTCACACATTCCACATCTTTAAAATTAACAATTATGATAGTTTCATTGATTTGTAGCTACTTTTCCAAAGTTATCAGCAAACAAACTATTGCACACCTAAAAATAAAGTTAAAAAACATAGGCCTCCTCCATATCCCCTCAAAGCCTCCTTTCCATCGCCAATATAGGTGTGTTTTCTACCATTTTGGTAGAAAAAAAACAGTGATTTGGTAGTAATTTAGGAAAAGTAGAAGAATGTTGTACACAGCTATGCAATGTCTACTTGAGACATCTGTCTAGCATATGTATCTTTGAAAGTAATCTTTTAGACCACTTAGACGAAAAAGGTCGGAGAAATACATAATGCAAATTACAGTGTAGTCGGATCTTATCCACATTCACAGAATCGGCAAAATTTCTTCTACTGTGTATAAAGCATATTACAGACAAAAAAAAATATGTTCACACATTCCACATCATTAAAATGAACAATTATGATAGTTTGATTGATTTGTAACTACTTTTCCAGAATTGCCAGCAAACAGATTATTGCACACCTAAAAATAAAGTTAAAAAAACATAGGCCTCCTCCATATCCCCTCAAAGCCTCCTTTCCATCGCCAATATAGGTGTGTTTTCCACCATTTTGGTAGAAAAAAAACAGCGATTTGGTAGTAATTTAGGAAAAGTAGAAGAATGTTGTACACAGCTCTGCAATGTCTACTTCAGAAATCTGTCTAGCATAAGTATCTTTGAAAGTAATCTTTTAGACCACTTAGACGAAAAAGGTCGGAGAAATACATAATGCAAATTACAGTGTAGTCGGATCTTATCCACATTTACAGAATCGTCAAAATTTCTTCTATTGTGTATAAAGCATATTACAGACAAAAAAAAACATATTTTCACACATTCCACATCTTTAAAATTAACAATTATGATAGTTTCATTGATTTGTAGCTACTTTTCCAAAGTTATCAGCAAACAAACTATTGCACACCTAAAAATAAAGTTAAAAAACATAGGCCTCCTCCATATCCCCTCAAAGCCTCCTTTCCATCGCCAATATAGGTGTGTTTTCTATAATTTTGGTAGAAAAAAAACAGCGATTTGGTAGTAATTTAGGAAAAGTAGAAGAATGTTGTACACAGCTCTGCAATGTCTACTTCAGACATCTGTCTAGCATGTGTGTCTTTGAAAGAAATCTTTTAGACCACTTAGACGTAAAAGGTCGGAGAAATACATAATGCAAATTACAGTGTAGTCGGATCTCATCCACATTTACAGAATCGGCAAAATTTCTTCTATTGTGTATAAAGCATATTACAGACAAAAAAAAACATATTTTCACAAATTGCACATCTTTAAAATTAACAATTATGATAGTTTCATTGATTTGTAGCTACTTTTCCAAAGTTATCAGCAAACAAACTATTGCACACCTAAAAATAAAGTTAAAAAACATAGGCCTCCTCCATATCCTCTCAAAGCCTCCTTTCCATCGCCAATATAAGTGTGCTTTCTACCATTTTGGTAGAAAAAATACAGCGATTTGGTAGTAATTTAGGAAAAGAAGAAGAATGTTGTACACAGCTCTGCAATGTCTACTTCAGAAATCTGTCTAGCATATGTATCTTTGAAAGTAATCTTTTAGACCACTTAGACGAAAAAGGTCGGAGAAATACATAATGCAAATTACAGTGTAGTCGGATCTCATCCACATTTACAGAATCGGCAAAATTTCTTCTATTGTGTATAAAGCATATTACAGACAAAAAAAACATATTTTCACACATTCCACATCTTTAAAATTAACAATTATGATAGTTTCATTGATTTGTAGCTACTTTTCCAAAGTTATCAGCAAAAAAACTATTGCACACCTAAAAATAAAGTTAAAAAACATAGGCCTCCTCCATATCCCCTCAAAGCCTCCTTTCCATCGCCAATATAGTTGTGTTTTCTACCATTTTTGTAGAAAAAAAACAGTGATTTGGTAGTAATTTAGGAAAAGTAGAAGAATGTTGTACACAGCTATGCCATGTCTACTTGAGACATCTGTCTAGCATATGTATCTTCGAAAGTAATCTTTTAGACCACTTAGACGAAAAAGGTCGGAGAAATACATAATGCAAATTACAGTGTAGTCGGATCTTATCCACATTTACAGAATCGGCAAAATTTCTTCTACTGTGTATAAAGCATATTACAGACAAAAAAAAATATGTTCACACATTCCACATCATTAAAATGAACAATTATGATAGTTTGATTGATTTGTAACTACTTTTCCAGAATTGCCAGCAAACAGATTATTGCACACCTAAAAATAAAGTTAAAAAAACATAGGCCTCCTCCATATCCCCTCAAAGCCTCCTTTCCATCGCCAATATAGGTGTGTTTTCTACCATTTTGGTAGAAAAAAAACAGCGATTTGGTAGTAATTTAGGAAAAGTAGAAGAATGTTGTACACAGCTCTGCAATGTCTACTTCAGACAACTGTCTAGCTTATCTATCTTTGAAAGTAAACTTTTAAACCACTTAGACGTAAAAGGTCGGAGAAATACATAATGCAAATTACAGTGTAGTCGGATCTCATCCACATTTACAGAATCGGCAAAATTTCTTCTATTGTGTATAAAGCATATTACAGACAAAAAAAAACATATTTTCACACATTCCACATCTTTAAAATTAACAATTATGATAGTTTCATTGATTTGTAGCTACTTTTCCAAAGTTATCAGCAAACAAACTATTGCACACCTAAAAATAAAGTCAAAAAACATAGGCCTCCTCCATATCCCCTCAAAGCCTCTTTCCATCGCCAATATAGGTGTGTTTCCTACCATTTTGGTAGAAAAAAAACAGCGATTTAGTAGTAATTTAGGAAAAGTAGAAGAATGTTGTACACAGCTCTGCATTGTCTACTTCAGACATCTGTCTAGCATATGTATCTTTGAAAGTAATCTTTTAAACCACTTAGACGTAAAAGGTCGGAGAAATACATAATGCAAATTACAGTGTAGTCGGATCTCATCCACATTTACAGAATCGGTAAAATTTCTACTATTGTGTATAAAGCATATTACAGACAAAAAAAACATATTTTCACACATTCCACATCTTTAAAATTAACAATTATGATAGTTTCATTGATTTGTAGCTACTTTTCCAAAGTTATCAGCAAACAAACTATTGCACACCTAAAAATAAAGTTAAAAAACATAGGCCTCCTCCACATCCCCTCAAAGCCTCCTTTCCATCGCGAATATAGGTGTGTTTTCTACCATTTTGGTAGAAAAAAACAGCGATTTGGTAGTAATTTACGAAAAGTAGAAGAATGTTGTACACAGCTCTGCAATGTCTACTTCAGAAATCTGTCTAGCATTTGTATCTTTGAAAGTAATCTTTTAAACCACTTAGACGTAAAAGGTCGGAGAAATACATAATGCAAATTACAGTGTAGTCGGATCTCATCCACAATTACAGAATCGGCAATATTTCTTCTATTGTGAATAAAGCATATTACAGACAAAAAAAAAACATATTTTCACACATGCCACATCTTTAAAATTAACAATTATGATAGTTTCATTGATTTGTAGCTACTTTTCCAAATTTATCAGCAAACAAACTATTGAACACCTAAAAATAAAGTTAAAAAACATAGGCCTCCTCCATATCCCCTCAAAGCCTCCTTTCCATCGCCAATATAGGTGTGTTTTCTACCATTTTGGTAGAAAAAATACAGCGATTTGGTAGTAATTTAGGAAAAGTAGAAGAATGTTGTACACAGCTCTGCAATGTCTACTTCAGACATCTGTCTAGCTTATGTATCTTTGAAAGTAAACTTTTAAACCACTTAGACGTAAAAGGTCGGAGAAATACATAATGCAAATTACAGTGTAGTCGGATCTCATCCACATTTACAGAATCGGCAAAATTTCTTCTATTGTGTATAAAGCATGTTACAGACAAAAAAAAACATATTTTCACACATTCCACATCTTTAAAATTAACAATTATGGTAGTTTCATTGATTTGTAGCTACTTTTCCAAAGTTATCAGCAAACAAACTATTGCACACCTAAAAATAAAGTTAAAAAACATAGGCCTCCTCCATATCCCCTCAAAGCCTCCTTTCCATCGCCAATATAGGTGTGTTTTCTACCATTTTGGTAGAAAAAATACAGCAATTTGGTAGTAATTTAGGAAAAGTAGAAGAATGTTGTACACAGCTCTGCAATGTCTACTTCAGAAATCTGTCTAGCATATGTATCTTTGAAAGTAATCTTTTAGACCACTTAGACGAAAAAGGTCGGAGAAATACATAATGCAAATTACAGTGTAGTCGGATCTCATCCACATTTACAGAATCGGCAAAATTTCTTCTATTGTGTATAAAGCATATTACAGACAAAAAAAAATATGTTCACACATTCCACATCATTAAAATGAACAATTATGATAGTTTGATTGATTTGTAACTACTTTTCCAGAATTGCCAGCAAACAGATTATTGCACACCTAAAAATAAAGTTAAAAAAACATAGGCCTCCTCCATATCCCCTCAAAGCCTCCTTTCCATCGCCAATATAGGTGTGTTTTCCACCATTTTGGTAGAAAAAAAACAGCGATTTGGTAGTAATTTAGGAAAAGTAGAAGAATGTTGTACACAGCTCTGCAATGTCTACTTCAGAAATCTGTCTAGCATAAGTATCTTTGAAAGTAATCTTTTAGACCACTTAGACGAAAAAGGTCGGAGAAATACATAATGCAAATTACAGAGTAGTCGGATCTTATCCACATTTACAGAATCGGCAAAATTTCTTCTATTGTGTATAAAGCATATTACAGACAAAAAAAAACATATTTTCACACATTCCACATCTTTAAAATTAACAATTATGATAGTTTCATTGATTTGTAGCTACTTTTCCAAAGTTATCAGCAAACAAACTATTGCACACCTAAAAATAAAGTTAAAAAACATAGGCCTCCTCCATATCCCCTCAAAGCCTCCTTTCCATCGCCAATATAAGTGTGTTTTCTACCATTTTGGTGAAAAAAAAACAGCGATTTGGTAGTAATTTAGGAAAAGTAGAAGAATGTTGTACACAGCTCTGCAATGTCTACTTCAGACATCTGTCTAGCATGTGTGTCTTTGAAAGAAATCTTTTAGACCACTTAGATGTAAAAGGTCGGAGAAATACATAATGCAAATTACAGTGTAGTCGGATCTCATCCACATTTACAGAATCGGCAAAATTTCTTCTATTGTGTATAAAGCATATTACAGACAAAAAAAAACATATTTTCACAAATTGCACATCTTTAAAATTAACAATTATGATAGTTTCATTGATTTGTAGCTACTTTTCCAAAGTTATCAGCAAACAAACTATTGCACACCTAAAAATAAAGTTAAAAAACATAGGCCTCCTCCATATCCCCTCAAAGCCTCCTTTCCATCGCCAATATAAGTGTGCTTTCTACCATTTTGGTAGAAAAAATACAGCGATTTGGTAGTAATTTAGGAAAAGAAGAAGAATGTTGTACACAGCTCTGCAATGTCTACTTCAGAAATCTGTCTAGCATATGTATCTTTGAAAGTAATCTTTTAGACCACTTAGACGAAAAAGGTCGGAGAAATACATAATGCAAATTACAGTGTAGTCGGATCTCATCCACATTTACAGAATCGGCAAAATTTCTTCTATTGTGTATAAAGCATATTACAGACAAAAAAAACATATTTTCACACATTCCACATCTTTAAAATTAACAATTATGATAGTTTCATTGATTTGTAGCTACTTTTCCAAAGTTATCAGCAAAAAAACTATTGCACACCTAAAAATAAAGTTAAAAAACATAGGCCTCCTCCATATCCCCTCAAAGCCTCCTTTCCATCGCCAATATAGGTGTGTTTTCTACCATTTTTGTAGAAAAAAACAGTGATTTGGTAGTAATTTAGGAAAAGTAGAAGAATGTTGTACACAGCTATGCAATGTCTACTTGAGACATCTGTCTAGCATATGTATCTTCGAAAGTCATCTTTTAGACCACTTAGACGAAAAATGTCGGAGAAATACATAATGCAAATTACAGTGTAGTCGGATCTTATCCACATTTACAGAATCTGCAAAATTTCTTCTACTGTGTATAAAGCATATTACAGCCAAAAAAATATATGTTCACACATTCCACATCATTAAAATGAACAATTATGATAGTTTGATTGATTTGTAAATACTTTTCCAGAATTGCCAGCAAACAGATTATTGCACACCTAAAAATAAAGTTAAAAAAACATAGGCCTCCTCCATATCCCCTCAAAGCCTCCTTTCCATCGCCAATATAGGTGTGTTTTCCACCATTTTGGTAGAAAAAAACAGAGATTTGGTAGTAATTTAGGAAAAGTAGAAGAATGTTGTACACAGCTCTGCAATGTCTACTTCAAAAATCTGTCTAGCATAAGTATCTTTGAAAGTAATCTTTTAGACCACTTAGACTAAATAGGTCGGAGAAATACATAATGAAAATCACAGTGTAGTCGGATCTTATCCACATTTACAGAATCGGCAAAATTTCTTCTATTGTGTATAAAGCATATTACAGACAAAAAAAACATATTTTCACACATTCCACATCTTTAAAATTAACAATTATGATAGTTTCATTGATTTGTAGCTACTTTCCCAAAGTTATCAGCAAACAAACTATTGCACACCTAAAAATAAAGTTAAAAAACATAGGCCTCCTCCATATCCCCTCAAAGCCTCCTTTCCATCGCCAATATAGGTGTGTTTTCTACCATTTTGGTAGAAAAAAAACAGCGATTTGGTAGTAATTTAGGAAAAGTAGAAGAATGTTGTACACAGCTCTGCAATGTCTACTTCAGACATCTGTCTAGCATATGTATCTTTGAAAGTAATCTTTTAAACCACTTAGACGTAAAAGGTCGGAGAAATACATAATGCAAATTACAGTGTAGTCGGATCTCATCCACATTTACAGAATCGGCAAAATTTCTTCTATTGTGTATAAAGCATATTACAGACAAAATAAAACATATTTTCACACATTGCACATCTTTAAAATTAATAATTATGATAGTTTGATTGATTTGTAACTACTTTTCCAGAATTGCCAGCAAACAGATTATTGCACACCTAAAAATAAAGTCAAAAAACATAGGCCTCCTCCATATCCCCTCAAAGCCTCTTTCCATCGCCAATATAGGTGTGTTTCCTACCATTTTGGTAGAAAAAAAACAGCGATTTGGTAGTAATTTAGGAAAAGTAGAAGAATGTTGTACACAGCTCTGCATTGTCTACTTCAGACATCTGTCTAGCATATGTATCTTTGAAAGTAATCTTTTAAACCACTTAGACGTAAAAGGTCGGAGAAATACATAATGCAAATTACAGTGTAGTCGGATCTCATCCACATTTACAGAATCGGTAAAATTTCTACTATTGTGTATAAAGCATATTACAGACAAAAAAAACATATTTTCACACATTCCACATCTTTAAAATTAACAATTATGATAGTTTCATTGATTTGTAGCTACTTTTCCAAAGTTATCAGCAAACAAACTATTGCACACCTAAAAATAAAGTTAAAAAACATAGGCCTCCTCCACATCCCCTCAAAGCCTCCTTTCCATCGCGAATATAGGTGTGTTTTCTACCATTTTGGTAGAAAAAAACAGCGATTTGGTAGTAATTTACGAAAAGTAGAAGAATGTTGTACACAGCTCTGCAATGTCTACTTCAGAAATCTGTCTAGCATTTGTATCTTTGAAAGTAATCTTTTAAACCACTTAGACGTAAAAGGTCGGAGAAATACATAATGCAAATTACAGTGTAGTCGGATCTCATCCACAATTACAGAATCGGCAATATTTCTTCTATTGTGAATAAAGCATATTACAGACAAAAAAAAAACATATTTTCACACATGCCACATCTTTAAAATTAACAATTATGATAGTTTCATTGATTTGTAGCTACTTTTCCAAATTTATCAGCAAACAAACTATTGAACACCTAAAAATAAAGTTAAAAAACATAGGCCTCCTCCATATCCCCTCAAAGCCTCCTTTCCATCGCCAATATAGGTGTGTTTTCTACCATTTTGGTAGAAAAAATACAGCGATTTGGTAGTAATTTAGGAAAAGTAGAAGAATGTTGTACACAGCTCTGCAATGTCTACTTCAGACATCTGTCTAGCTTATGTATCTTTGAAAGTAAACTTTTAAACCACTTAGACGTAAAAGGTCGGAGAAATACATAATGCAAATTACAGTGTATTCGGATCTCATCCACATTTACAGAATCGGCAAAATTTCTTCTATTGTGTATAAAGCATGTTACAGACAAAAAAAAACATATTTTCACACATTCCACATCTTTAAAATTAACAATTATGATAGTTTCATTGATTTGTAGCTACTTTTCCAAAGTTATCAGCAAACAAACTATTGCACACCTAAAAATAAAGTAAAAAAACATAGGACTCCTCCATATCCCCTCAAAGCCTCTTTCCATCGCCAATATAGGTGTGTTTCCTACCATTTTGGTAGAAAAAAAACAGCGATTTGGTAGTAATTTAGGAAAAGTAGAAGAATGTTGTACACAGCTCTGCAATGTCTACTTCAGACATCTGTCTAGCATATGTATCTTTGAAAGTAATCTTTTAAACCACTTAGACGTAAAAGGTCGGAGAAATACATAATGCAAATTACAGTGTAGTCGGATCTCATCCACATTTACAGAATCGACAAAATTTCTTCTATTGTGTATAAAGCATATTACAGACAAAAAAAAACATATTTTCACACATTCCACATCTTTAAAATTAACAATTATGATAGTTTCATTGATTTGTAGCTACTTTTCCAAAGTTATCAGCAAACAAACTATTGCACACCTAAAAATAAAGTTAAAAAACATAGGCCTCCTCCATATCCCCTCAAAGCCTCCTTTCCATCGCCAATATAGGTGTGTTTTCTACCATTTTTGTAGAAAAAAAACAGCGATTTGGTAGTAATTTAGGAAAAGTAGAAGAATGTTGTACACAGCTCTGCAATGTCTACTTCAGAAATCTGTCTAGCATATGTATCTTTGAAAGGAATCTTTTAGACCACTTAGACAAAAAAGGTCGGAGAAATACATAATGCTAATTACAGTGTAGTCGGATCTTATCCACATTTACAGAATCGGCAAAATTTCTTCTACTGTGTATAAAGCATATTACAGACAAAAAAAAATATGTTCACACATTCCACATCATTAAAATGAACAATTATGATAGTTTGATTGATTTGTAACTACTTTTCCAAAGTTATCAGCAAACAAACTATTGCACACCTAAAAATAAAGTTAAAAAACATAGGCCTCCTCCATATCCCCTCAAAGCCTCCTTTCCATCGCCAATATAGGTGTGTTTTCTACCATTTTTGTAGAAAAAAAACAATGATTTGGTAGTAATTTAGGAAAAGTAGAAGAATGTTGTACACAGCTATGCAATGTCTACTTGAGACATCTGTCTAGCATATGTATCTTTGAAAGTAATCTTTTAGACCACTTAGACGAAAAAGGTCGGAGAAATACATAATGCAAATTACAGTGTAGTCGGATCTTATCCACATTTACAGAATCGGCAAAATTTCTTCTACTGTGTAAAAAGCATATTACAGACAAAAAAAAATATGTTCACACATTCCACATCATTAAAATGAACAATTATGATAGTTTGATTGATTTGTAACTACTTTTCCAGAATTGCCAGCAAACAGATTATTGCACACCTAAAAATAAAGTTAAAAAAACATAGGCCTCCTCCATATCCCCTCAAAGCCTCCTTTCCATCGCCAATATAGGTGTGTTTTCCACCATTTTGGTAGAAAAAAAACAGCGATTTGGTAGTAATTTAGGAAAAGTAGAAGAATGTTGTACACAGCTCTGCAATGTCTACTTCAGACATCTGTCTAGCATGTGTGTCTTTGAAAGTAATCTTTTAGACCACTTAGACGTAAAAGGTCGGAGAAATACATAATGCAAATTACAGTGTAGTCGGATCTCATCCACATTTACAGAATCGGCAAAATTTCTTCTATTGTGTATAAAGCATATTACAGACAAAAAAAAACATATTTTCACACATTCCACATCTTTAAAATTAACAATTATGATAGTTTCATTGATTTGTAGCTACTTTTCCAAAGTTATCAGCAAACAAACTATTGCACACCTAAAAATAAAGTAAAAAAACATAGGCCTCCTCCATATCCCCTCAAAGCCTCCTTTCCATCGCCAATATAGGTGTGTTTCCTACCATTTTGGTAGAAAAAAAACAGCGATTTGGTAGTAATTTAGGAAAAGTAGAAGAATGTTGTACACAGCTCTGCAATGTCTACTTCAGACATCTGTCTAGCATATGTATCTTTGAAAGTAATCTTTTAAACCACTTAGACGTAAAAGGTCGGAGAAATACATAATGCAAATTACAGTGTAGTCGGATCTCATCCACATTTACAGAATCGGCAAAATTTCTTCTATTGTGTATAAAGCATATTACAGACAAAAAAAACATATTTTCACACATTCCACATCTTTAAAATTAACAATTATGATAGTTTCATTGATTTGTAGCTACTTTTCCAAAGTTATCAACAAACAAACTATTGCACACCTAAAAATAAAGTTAAAAAACATAGGCCTCCTCCATATCCCCTCCAAGCCTCCTTTCCATCGCCAATATAGGTGTGTTTTCTACCATTTTTGTAGAAAAAAAACAGTGATTTGGTAGTAATTTAGGAAAAGTAGAAGAATGTTGTACACAGCTATGCAATGTCTACTTGAGACATCTGTCTAGCATATGTATCTTTGAAAGTAATCTTTTAGACCACTTAGACGAAAAAGGTCGGAGAAATACATAATGCAAATTACAGTGTAGTCGGATCTTATCCACATTTACAGAATCGGCAAAATTTCTTCTACTGTGTAAAAAGCATATTACAGACAAAAAAAAATATGTTCACACATTCCACATCATTAAAATGAACAATTATGATAGTTTGATTGATTTGTAACTACTTTTCCAGAATTGCCAGCAAACAGATTATTGCACACCTAAAAATAAAGTTAAAAAAACATAGGCCTCCTCCATATCCCCTCAAGCCTCCTTTCCATCGCCAATATAGGTGTGTTTTCCACCATTTTGGTAGAAAAAAAACAGCGATTTGGTAGTAATTTAGGAAAAGTAGAAGAATGTTGTACACAGCTCTGCAATGTCTACTTCAGACATCTGTCTAGCTTGTGTGTCTTTGAAAGTAATCTTTTAAACCACTTAGAGGTAAAAGGTCGGAGAAATACATAATGCAAATTACAGTGTAGTCGGATCTCATCCACATTTACAGAATCGGCAAAATTTCTTCTATTGTGTATAAAGCATATTACAGACAAAAAAAAACATATTTTCACACATTCCACATCTTTAAAATTAACAATTATGATAGTTTCATTGATTTGTAGCTACTTTTCCAAAGTTATCAGCAAACAAACTATTGCACACCTAAAAATAAAGTTAAAAAACATAGGCCTCCTCCATATCCCCTCAAAGCCTCCTTTCCATCGCCAATATAGGTGTGCTTTCTACCATTTTGGTAGAAAAAATACAGCGATTTGGTAGTAATTTATGAAAAGTAGAAGAATGTTGTACACAGCTCTGCAATGTCTACTTCAGACATCTGTCTAGCATATGTATCTTTGAAAGTAATCTTTTAAACCACTTAGACGTAAAAGGTCGGAGAAATACATAATGCAAATTACAGTGTAGTCGGATCTCATCCATAATTACAGAATCGGCAATATTTCTTCTATTGTGTATAAAGCATATTACAGACGAAAAAAAACATATTTTCACACATTGCACATCTTTAAAATTAACAATTATGATAGTTTCATTGATTTGTAGCTACTTTTCCAAAGTTATCAGCAAACAAACTATTGCACACCTAAAAATAAAGTTAAAAAACATAGGCCTCCTCCATATCCCCTCAAAGCCTCCTTTCCATCGCCAATATAGGTGTGTTTTCTACCATTTTGGTAGAAAAAATACAGATATTTGGTAGTAATTTAGGAAAAGTAGAAGAATGTTGTACACAGCTCTGCAATGTCTACTTCAGAAATCTGTCTAGCATAAGTATCTTTGAAAGTAATCTTTTAGACCACTTAGACGAAAAAGGTCGGAGAAATACATAATGCAAATTACAGTGTAGTCGGATCTTATCCACATATACAGAATCGGCAAAATTTCTTCTACTGTGTATAAAGCATATTACAGACAAAAAAAAATATGTTCACACATTCCACATCATTAAAATGAACAATTATGATAGTTTGATTGATTTGTAACTACTTTTCCAGAATTGCCAGCAAACAGATTAGTGCACACCTAAAAATAAATTTAAAAAAACATAGGCCTCCTCCATATCCCCTCAAAGCCTCCTTTCCATCGCCAATATAGGTGTGTTTTCCACCATTTTGGTAGAAAAAAAACAGCGATTTGGTAGTAATTTAGGAAAAGTAGAAGAATGTTGTACACAGCTCTGCAATGTCTACTTCAGACATCTGTCTAGCATGTGTGTCTTTGAAAGTAATCTTTTAAACCACTTAGAGGTAAAAGGTCGGAGAAATAAATAATGCAAATTACAGTGTAGTCGGATCTCATCCACATTTACAGAATCGGCAAAATTTCTTCAATTGTGTATAAAGCATATTACAGACAAAAAAAAACATATTTTCACACATTCCACATCTTTAAAATTAACAATTATGATAGTTTCATTGATTTGTAGCTACTTTTCCAAAGTTATCAGCAAACAAACTATTGCACACCTAAAAATAAAGTAAAAAAACATAGGACTCCTCCATATCCCCTCAAAGCCTCCTTTCCATCGCCAATATAGGTGTGTTTCCTACCATTTTGGTAGAAAAAAAACAGCGATTTGGTAGTAATTTAGGAAAAGTAGAAAAATGTTGTACACAGCTCTGCAATGTCTACTTCAGACATCTGTCTAGCATATGTATCTTTGAAAGTAATCTTTTAAACCACTTAGACGTAAAAGGTCGGAGAAATACATAATGCAAATTACAGTGTAGTCGGATCTCATCCACATTTACAGAATCGGCAAAATTTCTTCTATTGTGTATAAAGCATATTACAGACAAAAAAAACATATTTTCACACATTCCACATCTTTAAAATTAACAATTATGATAGTTTCATTGATTTGTAGCTACTTTTCCAAAGTTATCAACAAACAAACTATTGCACACCTAAAAATAAAGTTAAAAAACATAGGCCTCCTCCATATCCCCTCCAAGCCTCCTTTCCATCGCCAATATAGGTGTGTTTTCTACCATTTTTGTAGAAAAAAAACAGTGATTTGGTAGTAATTTAGGAAAAGTAGAAGAATGTTGTACACAGCTATGCAATGTCTACTTGAGACATCTGTCTAGCATATGTATCTTTGAAAGTAATCTTTTAGACCACTTAGACGAAAAAGGTCGGAGAAATACATAATGCAAATTACAGTGTAGTCGGATCTTATCCACATTTACAGAATCGGCAAAATTTCTTCTACTGTGTAAAAAGCATATTACAGACAAAAAAAAATATGTTCACACATTCCACATCATTAAAATGAACAATTATGATAGTTTGATTGATTTGTAACTACTTTTCCAGAATTGCCAGCAAACAGATTATTGCACACCTAAAAATAAAGTTAAAAAAACATAGGCCTCCTCCATATCCCCTCAATCCTCCTTTCCATCGCCAATATAGGTGTGTTTTCCACCATTTTGGTAGAAAAAAAACAGCGATTTGGTAGTAATTTAGGAAAAGTAGAAGAATGTTGTACACAGCTCTGCAATGTCTACTTGAGACATCTGTCTAGCATATGTATCTTTGAAAGTAATCTTTTAGACCACTTAGACGAAAAAGGTCGGAGAAATACATAATGCAAATTACAGTGTAGTCGGATCTTATCCACATTTACAGAATCGGCAAAATTTCTTCTACTGTGTATAAAGCATATTACAGACAAAAAAAAATATGTTCACACATTCCACATCATTAAAATGAACAATTATGATAGTTTGATTGATTTGTAACTACTTTTCCAGAATTGCCAGCAAACAGATTATTGCACACCTAAAAATAAAGTTAAAAAAACATAGGCCTCCTCCATATCCCCTCAAAGCCTCCTTTCCATCGCCAATATAGGTGTGTTTTCCACCATTTTGGTAGAAAAAAAACAGCGATTTGGTAGTAATTTATCAAAAGTAGAAGAATGTTGTACACAGCTCTGCAATGTCTACTTCAGAAATCTGTCTAGCATAAGTATCTTTGAAAGTAATCTTTTAGACCACTTAGACGAAAAAGGTCGGAGAAATACATAATGCAAATTACAGTGTAGTCGGATCTTATCCACATTTACAGAATCGGCAAAATTTCTTCTATTGTGTATAAAGCATATTACAGACAAAAAAAACATATTTTCACACATTCCACATCTTTAAAATTAACAATTATGATAGTTTCATTGATTTGTAGCTACTTTTCCAAAGTTATCAGCAAACAAACTATTGCACACCTAAAAATAAAGTTAAAACACATAGGCCTCCTACATATCCCCTCAAAGCCTCCTTTCCATCGCCAATATAGGTGTGTTTTCTACCATTTTGGTAGAAAAAAAACAGCGATTTGGTAGTAATTTAGGAAAAGTAGAAGAATGTTGTACACAGCTCTGCAATGTCTACTTCAGACATCTGTCTAGCATATGTATCTTTGAAAGTAATCTTTTAAACCACTTAGACGTAAAAGGTCGGAGAAATACATAATGCAAATTACAGTGTAGTCCGATCTCATCCACATATACAGAATCGGCAAAATTTCTTCTATTGTGTATAAAGCATATTACAGACAAAAAAAAAACATATTTTCACACATTGCACATCTTTAAAATTAACAATTATGATAGTTTGATTGATTTGTAACTACTTTTCCAGAATTGCCAGCAAACAGATTATTGCACACCTAAAAATAAAGTTAAAAAAACATAGGCCTCCTCCATATCCCCTCAAAGCCTCCTTTCCATCGCCAATATAGGTGTGTTTTCTACCATTTTGGTAGAAAAAAAACAGCGATTTGGTAGTAATTTAGGAAAAGTAGAAGAATGTTGTACACAGCTCTGCAATGTCTACTTCAGACATCTGTCTAGCATATGTATCTTTGAAAGTAAACTTTTAAACCACTTAGACGTAAAAGGTCGGAGAAATACATAATGCAAATTACAGTGTAGTCGGATCTCATCCACAATTACAGAATCGGCAATATTTCTTCTATTGTGTATAAAGCATATTACAGACAAAAAAAAACATATTTTCACACATTCCACATCTTTAAAATTAACAATTATGAAAGTTTCATTGATTTGTAGCTACTTTTCCAAAGTTATCAGCAAACAAACTATTGCACACCTAAAAATAAAGTTAAAAAACATAGGCCTCCTCCATATCCCCTCAAAGCCTCCTTTCCATCGCCAATATAGGTGTGTTTTCTACCATTTTGGTAGAAAAAATACAGTGATTTGGTAGTAATTTAGGAAAAGTAGAAGAATGTTGTACACAGCTATGCAATGTCTACTTGAGACATCTGTCTAGCATATGTATCTTTGAAAGTAATCTTTTAGACCACTTAGACGAAAAAGGTCGGAGAAATACATAATGCAAATTACAGTGTAGTCGGATCTTATCCACATTTACAGAATCGGCAAAATTTCTTCTACTGTGTATAAAGCATATTACAGACAAAAAAAAATATGTTCACACATTCCACATCATTAAAATGAACAATTATGATAGTTTGATTGATTTGTAACTACTTTTCCAGAATTGCCAGCAAACAGATTATTGCACACCTAAAAATAAAGTTAAAAAAACATAGGCCTCCTCCATATCCCCTCAAAGCCTCCTTTCCATCGCCAATATAGGTGTGTTTTCCACCATTTTGGTAGAAAAAAAACAGCGATTTGGTAGTAATTTAGGAAAAGTAGAAGAATGTTGTACACAGCTCTGCAATGTCTACTTCAGAAATCTGTCTAGTATAAGTATCTTTGAAAGTAATCTTTTAGACCACTTAGACGAAAAAGGTCGGAGAAATACATAATGCAAATTACAGAGTAGTCGGATCTTATCCACATTTACAGAATCGGCAAAATTTCTTCTATTGTGTATAAAGCATATTACAGACAAAAAAAACATATTTTCACACATTCCACATCTTTAAAATTAACAATTATGATAGTTTCATTGATTTGTAGCTACTTTTCCAAAGTTATCAGCAAACAAACTATTGCACACCTAAAAATAAAGTTAAAAAACATAGGCCTCCTCCATATCCCCTCAAAGCCTCCTTTCCATCGCCAATATAAGTGTGTTTTCTACCATTTTGGTGAAAAAAAAACAGCGATTTGGTAGTAATTTAGGAAAAGTAGAAGAATGTTGTACACAGCTCTGCAATGTCTACTTCAGACATCTGTCTAGCATGTGTGTCTTTGAAAGTAATCTTTTAGACCACTTAGACGTAAAAGGTCGGAGAAATACATAATGCAAATTACAGTGTAGTCGGATCTCATCCACATTTACAGAATCGGCAAAATTTCTTCTATTGTGTATAAAGCATATTACAGACGAAAAAAAACATATTTTCACACATTCCACATCTTTAAAATTAACAATTATGATAGTTTCATTGATTTGTAGCTACTTTTCCAAAGTTATCAGCAAACAAACTATTGCACACCTAAAAATAAAGTTAAAAAACATAGGCCTCCTCCATATCCCCTCAAAGCCTCCTTTCCATCGCCAATATAGGTGTGTTTTCTACCATTTTGGTTGAAAAAATACAGCGATTTGGTAGTAATTTAGGAAAAGTAGAAGAATGTTGTACACAGCTCTGCAATGTCTGCTTCAGAAATCTGTCTAGCATAAGTATCTTTGAAAGTAATCTTTTAGACCACTTAGACGAAAAAGGTCGGAGAAACACATAATGCAAATTACAGTGTAGTCGGATCTTATCCACATTTACAGAATCGGCAAAATTTCTTCTACTGTGTATAAAGCATATTACAGACAAAACAAAATATGTTCACACATTCCACATCATTAAAATGAACAATTATGATAGTTTGATTGATTTGTAACTACTTTTCCAGAATTGCCAGCAAACAGATTATTGCACACCTAAAAATAAATTTAAAAAAACATAGGCCTCCTCCATATCCCCTCAAAGCCTCCTTTCCATCGCCAATATAGGTGTGCTTTCCACCATTTTGGTAGAAAAAAAACAGCGATTTGGTAGTAATTTAGGAAAAGTAGAAGAATGTTGTACACAGCTCTGCAATGTCTACTTCAGACATCTGTCTAGCATGTGTGTCTTTGAAAGTAATCTTTTAAACCACTTAGAGGTAAAAGGTCGGAGAAATACATAATGCAAATTACAGTGTAGTCGGATCTCATCCACATTTACAGAATCGGCAAAATTTCTTCTATTGTGTATAAAGCATATTACAGACAAAAAAAAACATATTTTCACACATTCCACATCTTTAAAATTAACAATTATGATAGTTTCATTGATTTGTAGCTACTTTTCCAAAGTTATCAGCAAACAAACTATTGCATACCTAAAAATAAAGTAAAAAAACATAGGCCTCCTCCATATCCCCTCAAAGCCTCCTTTCCATCGCCAATATAGGTGTGTTTCCTACCATTTTGGTAGAAAAAAAACAGCGATTTGGTAGTAATTTAGGAAAAGTAGAAGAATGTTGTACACAGCTCTGCAATGTCTACTTCAGACATCTGTCTAGCATATGTATCTTTGAAAGTAATCTTTTAAACCACTTAGACGTAAAAGGTCGGAGAAATACATAATGCAAATTACAGTGTAGTCGGATCTCATCCACATTTACAGAATCGGCAAAATTTCTTCTATTGTGTATAAAGCATATTACAGACGAAAAAAACATATTTTCACACATTCCACATCTTTAAAATAAACAATTATGATAGTTTCATTTATTTGTAGCTACTTTTCCAAAGTTATCAGCAAACAAACTATTGCACACCTAAAAATAAAGTTAAAAAACATAGGCCTCCTCCATATCCCCTCAAAGCCTCCTTTCCATCGCCAATATAGGTGTGTTTTCTACCATTTTTGTAGAAAAAAAACAGTGATTTGGTAGTAATTTAGGAAAAGTAGAAGAATGTTGTACACAGCTATGCAATGTCTACTTGAGACATCTGTCTAGCATATGTATCTTTGAAAGTAATCTTTTAGACCACTTAGACGAAAAAGGTCGGAGAAATACATAATGCAAATTACAGTGTAGACGGATCTTATCCACATTCACAGAATCGGCAAAATTTCTTCTACTGTGTATAAAGCATATTACAGACAAAAAAAAATATGTTCACACATTGCACATCCTTAAAATGAACAATTATGATAGTTTGATTGATTTGTAACTACTTTTCCAGAATTGCCAGCAAACAGATTATTGCACACCTAAAAATAAAGTTAAAAAAACATAGGCCTCCTCCATATCCCCTCAAAGCCTCCT
This sequence comes from Phyllobates terribilis, assembly GCF_046119375.1. NCBI lineage: Eukaryota > Metazoa > Chordata > Amphibia > Anura > Dendrobatidae > Phyllobates > Phyllobates terribilis. Next base: position 140,814,844 of record NW_027362762.1, read on the forward strand.
TTCCATCGCCAATATAGGTGTGTTTTCCACCATTTTGGTAGAAAAAAAACAGCGATTTGGTAGTAATTTAGGAAAAGTAGAAGAATGTTGTACACAGCTCTGCAATGTCTACTTCAGAAATCTGTCTAGCATAAGTATCTTTGAAAGTAATCTTTTAGACCACTTAGACGAAAAAGGTCGGAGAAATACATAATGCAAATTACAGTGTAGTCGGATCTTATCCACATTTACAGAATCGGCAAAATTTCTTCTATTGTGTATAAAGCATATTACAGACAAAAAAAAAACATATTTTCACACATTCCACATCTTTAAAATTAACAATTATGATAGTTTCATTGATTTGTAGCTACTTTTCCAAAGTTATCAGCAAACAAACTATTGCACACCTAAAAATAAAGTTAAAAAACATAGGCCTCCTCCATATCCCCTCAAAGCCTCCTTTCCATCGCCAATATAGGTGTGTTTTCTACCATTTTGGTAGAAAAAAAACAGCGATTTGGTAGTAATTTAGGAAAAGTAGAAGAATGTTGTACACAGCTCTGCAATGTCTACTTCAGACATCTGTCTAGCATATGTATCTTTGAAAGTAATCTTTTAAACCACTTAGACGTAAAAGGTCGGAGAAATACATAATGCAAATTACAGTGTAGTCCGATCTCATCCACATTTACAGAATCGGCAAAATTTCTTCTATTGTGTATAAAGCATATTACAGACAAAAAAAAAACATATTTTCACACATTGCACATCTTTAAAATTAACAATTATGATAGTTTGATTGATTTGTAACTACTTTTCCAGAATTGCCAGCAAACAGATTATTGCACACCTAAAAATAAAGTTAAAAAAACATAGGCCTCCTCCATATCCCCTCAAAGCCTCCTTTCCATCGCCAATATAGGTGTGTTTTCTACCATTTTGGTAGAAAAAAAACAGCGATTTGGTAGTAATTTAGGAAAAGTAGAAGAATGTTGTACACAGCTCTGCAATGTCTACTTCAGACATCTGTCTAGCATATGTATCTTTGAAAGTAAACCTTTAAACCACTTAGACGTAAAAGGTCGGAGAAATACATAATGCAAATTACAGTGTAGTCGGATCTCATCCACAATTACAGAATCGGCAATATTTCTTCTATTGTGTATAAAGCATATTACAGACAAAAAAAAACATATTTTCACACATTACACATCTTTAAAATTAACAATTATGAAAGTTTCATTGATTTGTAGCTACTTTTCCAAAGTTATCAGCAAACAAACTATTGCACACCTAAAAATAAAGTTAAAAAACATAGGCCTCCTCCATATCCCCTCAAAGCCTCCTTTCCATCGCCAATATAGGTGTGTTTTCTACCATTTTGGTAGAAAAAAAACAGTGATTTGGTAGTAATTTAGGAAAAGTAGAAGAATGTTGTACACAGCTATGCAATGTCTACTTGAGACATCTGTCTAGCATATGTATCTTTGAAAGTAATCTTTTAGACCACTTAGACGAAAAAGGTCGGAGAAATACATAATGCAAATTACAGTGTAGTCGGATCTTATCCACATTCACAGAATCGGCAAAATTTCTTCTACTGTGTATAAAGCATATTACAGACAAAAAAAAATATGTTCACACATTCCACATCATTAAAATGAACAATTATGATAGTTTGATTGATTTGTAACTACTTTTCCAGAATTGCCAGCAAACAGATTATTGCACACCTAAAAATAAAGTTAAAAAAACATAGGCCTCCTCCATATCCCCTCAAAGCCTCCTTTCCATCGCCAATATAGGTGTGTTTTCCACCATTTTGGTAGAAAAAAAACAGCGATTTGGTAGTAATTTAGGAAAAGTAGAAGAATGTTGTACACAGCTCTGCAATGTCTACTTCAGAAATCTGTCTAGCATAAGTATCTTTGAAAGTAATCTTTTAGACCACTTAGACGAAAAAGGTCGGAGAAATACATAATGCAAATTACAGTGTAGTCGGATCTTATCCACATTTACAGAATCGGCAAAATTTCTTCTATTGTGTATAAAGCATATTACAGACAAAAAAAAACATATTTTCACACATTCCACATCTTTAAAATTAACAATTATGATAGTTTCATTGATTTGTAGCTACTTTTCCAAAGTTATCAGCAAACAAACTATTGCACACCTAAAAATAAAGTTAAAAAACATAGGCCTCCTCCATATCCCCTCAAAGCCTCCTTTCCATCGCCAATATAGGTGTGTTTTCTACCATTTTGGTAGAAAAAAAACAGCGATTTGGTAGTAATTTAGGAAAAGTAGAAGAATGTTGTACACAGCTCTGCAATGTCTACTTCAGACATCTGTCTAGCATATGTATCTTTGAAAGTAATCTTTTAAACCACTTAGACGTAAAAGGTCGGAGAAATACATAATGCAAATTACAGTGTAGTCCGATCTCATCCACATTTACAGAATCGGCAAAATTTCTTCTATTGTGTATAAAGCATATTACAGACAAAAAAAAAACATATTTTCACACATTGCACATCTTTAAAATTAACAATTATGATAGTTTGATTGATTTGTAACTACTTTTCCAGAATTGCCAGCAAACAGATTATTGCACACCTAAAAATAAAGTTAAAAAAACATAGGCCTCCTCCATATCCCCTCAAAGCCTCCTTTCCATCGCCAATATAGGTGTGTTTTCTACCATTTTGGTAGAAAAAAAACAGCGATTTGGTAGTAATTTAGGAAAAGTAGAAGAATGTTGTACACAGCTCTGCAATGTCTACTTCAGACATCTGTCTAGCATATGTATCTTTGAAAGTAAACTTTTAAACCACTTAGACGTAAAAGGTCGGAGAAATACATAATGCAAATTACAGTGTAGTCGGATCTCATCCACAATTACAGAATCGGCAATATTTCTTCTATTGTGTATAAAGCATATTACAGACAAAAAAAAACATATTTTCACACATTACACATCTTTAAAATTAACAATTATGAAAGTTTCATTGATTTGTAGCTACTTTTCCAAAGTTATCAGCAAACAAACTATTGCACACCTAAAAATAAAGTTAAAAAACATAGGCCTCCTCCATATCCCCTCAAAGCCTCCTTTCCATCGCCAATATAGGTGTGTTTTCTACCATTTTGGTAGAAAAAATACAGTGATTTGGTAGTAATTTAGGAAAAGTAGAAGAATGTTGTACACAGCTATGCAATGTCTACTTGAGACATCTGTCTAGCATATGTATCTTTGAAAGTAATCTTTTAGACCACTTAGACGAAAAAGGTCGGAGAAATACATAATGCAAATTACAGTGTAGTCGGATCTTATCCACATTTACAGAATCGGCAAAATTTCTTCTACTGTGTATAAAGCATATTACAGACAAACAAAAATATGTTCACACATTCCACATCATTAAAATGAACAATTATGATAGTTTGATTGATTTGTAACTACTTTTCCAGAATTGCCAGCAAACAGATTATTGCACACCTAAAAATAAAGTTAAAAAAACATAGGCCTCCTCCATATCCCCTCAAAGCCTCCTTTCCATCGCCAATATAGGTGTGTTTTCCACCATTTTGGTAGAAAAAAAACAGCGATTTGGTAGTAATTTAGGAAAAGTAGAAGAATGTTGTACACAGCTCTGCAATTTCTACTTCAGAAATCTGTCTAGCATAAGTATCTTTGAAAGTAATCTTTTAGACCACTTAGACGAAAAAGGTCGGAGAAATACATAATGCAAATTACAGAGTAGTCGGATCTTATCCACATTTACAGAATCGGCAAAATTTCTTCTATTGTGTATAAAGCATATTACAGACAAAAAAAAACATATTTTCACACATTCCACATCTTTAAAATTAACAATTATGATAGTTTCATTGATTTGTAGCTACTTTTCCAAAGTTATCAGCAAACAAACTATTGCACACCTAAAAATAAAGTTAAAAAACATAGGCCTCCTCCATATCCCCTCAAAGCCTCCTTTCCATCGCCAATATAAGTGTGTTTTCTACCATTTTGGTGAAAAAAAAACAGCGATTTGGTAGTAATTTAGGAAAAGTAGAAGAATGTTGTACACAGCTCTGCAATGTCTACTTCAGACATCTGTCTAGCATGTGTGTCTTTGAAAGAAATCTTTTAGACCACTTAGACGTAAAAGGTCGGAGAAATACATAATGCAAATTACAGTGTAGTCGGATCTCATCCACATTTACAGAATCGGCAAAATTTCTTCTATTGTGTATAAAGCATATTACAGACAAAAAAAAACATATTTTCACAAATTGCACATCTTTAAAATTAACAATTATGATAGTTTCATTGATTTGTAGCTACTTTTCCAAAGTTATCAGCAAACAAACTATTGCACACCTAAAAATAAAGTTAAAAAACATAGGCCTCCTCCATATCCCCTCAAAGCCTCCTTTCCATCGCCAATATAAGTGTGCTTTCTACCATTTTGGTAGAAAAAATACAGCGATTTGGTAGTAATTTAGGAAAAGAAGAAGAATGTTGTACACAGCTCTGCAATGTCTACTTCAGAAATCTGTCTAGCATATGTATCTTTGAAAGTAATCTTTTAGACCACTTAGACGAAAAAGGTCGGAGAAATACATAATGCAAATTACAGTGTAGTCGGATCTCATCCACATTTACAGAATCGGCAAAATTTCTTCTATTGTGTATAAAGCATATTACAGACAAAAAAAACATATTTTCACACATTCCACATCTTTAAAATTAACAATTATGATAGTTTCATTGATTTGTAGCTACTTTTCCAAAGTTATCAGCAAAAAAACTATTGCACACCTAAAAATAAAGTTAAAAAACATAGGCCTCCTCCATATCCCCTCAAAGCCTCCTTTCCATCGCCAATATAGGTGTGTTTTCTACCATTTTTGTAGAAAAAAAACAGTGATTTGGTAGTAATTTAGGAAAAGTAGAAGAATGTTGTACACAGCTATGCAATGTCTACTTGAGACATCTGTCTAGCATATGTATCTTCGAAAGTAATCTTTTAGACCACTTAGACGAAAAAGGTCGGAGAAATACATAATGCAAATTACAGTGTAGTCGGATCTTATCCACATTTACAGAATCGGCAAAATTTCTTCTACTGTGTATAAAGCATATTACAGACAAAAAAAAATATGTTCACACATTCCACATCATTAAAATGAACAATTATGATAGTTTGATTGATTTGTAAATACTTTTCCAGAATTGCCAGCAAACAGATTATTGCACACCTAAAAATAAAGTTAAAAAAACATAGGCCTCCTCCATATCCCCTCAAAGCCTCCTTTCCATCGCCAATATAGGTGTGTTTTCCACCATTTTGGTAGAAAAAAACAGAGATTTGGTAGTAATTTAGGAAAAGTAGAAGAATGTTGTACACAGCTCTGCAATGTCTACTTCAGACATCTGTCTAGCATATGTATCTTTGAAAGTAATCTTTTAAACCACTTAGACGTAAAAGGTCGGAGAAATACATAATGCAAATTACAGTGTAGTCGGATCTCATCCACATTTACAGAATCGGCAAAATTTCTTCTATTGTGTATAAAGCATATTACAGACAAAATAAAACATATTTTCACACATTGCACATCTTTAAAATTAACAATTATGATAGTTTGATTGATTTGTAACTACTTTTCCAGAATTGCCAGCAAACAGATTATTGCACACCTAAAAATAAAGTTAAAAAAACATAGGCCTCCTCCATATCCCCTCAAAGCCTCCTTTCCATCGCCAATATAGGTGTGTTTTCTACCATTTTGGTAGAAAAAAAACAGCGATTTGGTAGTAATTTAGGAAAAGTAGAAGAATGTTGTACACAGCTCTGCAATGTCTACTTCAGACATCTGTCTAGCTTATGTATCTTTGAAAGTAAACTTTTAAACCACTTAGACGTAAAAGGTCGGAGAAATACATAATGCAAATTACAGTGTAGTCGGATCTCATCCACATTTACAGAATCGGCAAAATTTCTTCTATTGTGTATAAAGCATATTACAGACAAAAAAAAACATATTTTCACACATTCCACATCTTTAAAATTAACAATTATGATAGTTTCATTGATTTGTAGCTACTTTTCCAAAGTTATCAGCAAACAAACTATTGCACACCTAAAAATAAAGTCAAAAAACATAGGCCTCCTCCATATCCCCTCAAAGCCTCTTTCCATCGCCAATATAGGTGTGTTTCCTACCATTTTGGTAGAAAAAAAACAGCGATTTGGTAGTAATTTAGGAAAAGTAGAAGAATGTTGTACACAGCTCTGCATTGTCTACTTCAGACATCTGTCTAGCATATGTATCTTTGAAAGTAATCTTTTAAACCACTTAGACGTAAAAGGTCGGAGAAATACATAATGCAAATTACAGTGTAGTCGGATCTCATCCACATGTACAGAATCGGTAAAATTTCTACTATTGTGTATAAAGCATATTACAGACAAAAAAAAACATATTTTCACACATTCCACATCTTTAAAATTAACAATTATGATAGTTTCATTGATTTGTAGCTACTTTTCCAAAGTTATCAGCAAACAAACTATTGCACACCTAAAAATAAAGTTAAAAAACATAGGCCTCCTCCATATCCCCTCAAAGCCTCCTTTCCATCGCCAATATAGGTGTGTTTTCTACCATTTTGGTAGAAAAAAAACAGCGATTTGGTAGTAATTTAGGAAAAGTAGAAGAATGTTGTACACAGCTCTGCAATGTCTACTTCAGACATCTGTCTAGCATATGTATCTTTGAAAGTAATCTTTTAAACCACTTAGACGTAAAAGGTCGGAGAAATACATAATGCAAATTACAGTGTAGTCGGATCTCATCCACATTTACAGAATCGGCAAAATTTCTTCTATTGTGTATAAAGCATATTACAGACAAAATAAAACATATTTTCACACATTGCACATCTTTAAAATTAACAATTATGATAGTTTGATTGATTTGTAACTACTTTTCCAGAATTGCCAGCAAACAGATTATTGCACACCTAAAAATAAAGTTAAAAAAACATAGGCCTCCTCCATATCCCCTCAAAGCCTCCTTTCCATCGCCAATATAGGTGTGTTTTCTACCATTTTGGTAGAAAAAAACAGCGATTTGGTAGTAATTTAGGAAAAGTAGAAGAATGTTGTACACAGCTCTGCAATGTCTACTTCAGACATCTGTCTAGCATATGTATCTTTGAAAGTAATCTTTTAAACCACTTAGACGTAAAAGGTCGGAGAAATACATAATGCAAATTACAGTGTAGTCGGATCTCATCCACATTTACAGAATCGGCAAAATTTCTTCTATTGTGTATAAAGCATATTACAGACAAAATAAAACATATTTTCACACATTGCACATCTTTAAAATTAACAATTATGATAGTTTGATTGATTTGTAACTACTTTTCCAGAATTGCCAGCAAACAGATTATTGCACACCTAAAAATAAAGTTAAAAAAACATAGGCCTCCTCCATATCCCCTCAAAGCCTCCTTTCCATCGCCAATATAGGTGTGTTTTCTACCATTTTGGTAGAAAAAAAACAGCGATTTGGTAGTAATTTAGGAAAAGTAGAAGAATGTTGTACACAGCTCTGCAATGTCTACTTCAGACATCTGTCTAGCTTATGTATCTTTGAAAGTAAACTTTTAAACCACTTAGACGTAAAAGGTCGGAGAAATACATAATGCAAATTACAGTGTAGTCGGATCTCATCCACATTTACAGAATCGGCAAAATTTCTTCTATTGTGTATAAAGCATATTACAGACAAAAAAAAACATATTTTCACACATTCCACATCTTTAAAATTAACAATTATGATAGTTTCATTGATTTGTAGCTACTTTTCCAAAGTTATCAGCAAACAAACTATTGCACACCTAAAAATAAAGTCAAAAATCATAGGCCTCCTCCATATCCCCTCAAAGCCTCTTTCCATCGCCAATATAGGTGTGTTTCCTACCATTTTGGTAGAAAAAAAACAGCGATTTGGTAGTAATTTAGGAAAAGTAGAAGAATGTTGTACACAGCTCTGCATTGTCTACTTCAGACATCTGTCTAGCATATGTATCTTTGAAAGTAATCTTTTAAACCACTTAGACGTAAAAGGTCGGAGAAATACATAATGCAAATTACAGTGTAGTCGGATCTCATCCACATGTACAGAATCGGTAAAATTTCTACTATTGTGTATAAAGCATATTACAGACAAAAAAAAACATATTTTCACACATTCCACATCTTTAAAATTAACAATTATGATAGTTTCATTGATTTGTAGCTACTTTTCCAAAGTTATCAGCAAACAAACTATTGCACACCTAAAAATAAAGTTAAAAAACATAGGCCTCCTCCACATCCCCTCAAAGCCTCCTTTCCATCGCGAATATAGGTGTGTTTTCTACCATTTTGGTAGAAAAAAACAGCGATTTGGTAGTAATTTACGAAAAGTAGAAGAATGTTGTACACAGCTCTGCAATGTCTACTTCAGAAATCTGTCTAGCATTTGTATCTTTGAAAGTAATCTTTTAAACCACTTAGACGTAAAAGGTCGGAGAAATACATAATGCAAATTACAGTGTAGTCGGATCTCATCCACAATTACAGAATCGGCAATATTTCTTCTATTGTGAATAAAGCATATTACAGACAAAAAAAAAACATATTTTCACCCATGCCACATCTTTAAAATTAACAATTATGATAGTTTCATTGATTTGTAGCTACTTTTCCAAATTTATCAGCAAACAAACTATTGCACACCTAAAAATAAAGTAAAAAAACATAGGACTCCTCCATATCCCCTCAAAGCCTCTTTCCATTGCCAATATAGGTGTGTTTCCTACCATTTTGGTAGAAAAAAAACAGCGATTTGGTAGTAATTTAGGAAAAGTAGAAGAATGTTGTACACAGCTCTGCAATGTCTACTTCAGACATCTGTCTAGCATATGTATCTTTGAAAGTAATCTTTTAAACCACTTAGACGTAAAAGGTCGGAGAAATACATAATGCAAATTACAGTGTAGTCGGATCTCATCCACATTTACAGAATCGGCAAAATTTCTTCTATTGTGTATAAAGCATATTACAGACAAAAAAAAACATATTTTCACACATTCCACATCTTTAAAATTAACAATTATGATAGTTTCATTGATTTGTAGCTACTTTTCCAAAGTTATCAGCAAACAAACTATTGCACACCTAAAAATAAAGTTAAAAAACATAGGCCTCCTCCATATCCCCTCAAAGCCTCCTTTCCATCGCCAATATAGGTGTGTTTTCTACCATTTTGGTAGAAAAAATACAGCAATTTGGTAGTAATTTAGGAAAAGTAGAAGAATGTTGTACACAGCTCTGCAATGTCTACTTCAGAAATCTGTCTAGCATATGTATCTTTGAAAGTAATCTTTTAGACCACTTAGACGAAAAAGGTCGGAGAAATACATAATGCAAATTACAGTGTAGTCGGATCTCATCCACATTTACAGAATCGGCAAAATTTCTTCTATTGTGTATAAAGCATATTACAGACAAAAAAAAACATTTTCACACATTCCACATCTTTAAAATTAACAATTATGATAGTTTCATTGATTTGTAGCTACTTTTCCAAAGTTATCAGCATACAAACTATTGCACACCTAAAAATAAAGTTAAAAAACATAGGCCTCCTCCGTATCCCCTCAAAGCCTCCTTTCCATCGCCAATATAGGTGTGTTTTCTACCATTTTTGTAGAAAAAAAACAGCGATTTGGTAGTAATTTAGGAAAAGTAGAAGAATGTTGTACACAGTTATGCAATGACTACTTGAGACATCTGTCTAGCATATGTATCTTTGAAAGGAATATTTTAGACCACTTAGACAAAAAAGGTCGGAGAAATACATAATGCTAATTACAGTGTAGTCGGATCTTATCCACATTTACAGAATCGGCAAAATTTCTTCTACTGTGTATAAAGCATATTACAGACAAAAAAAAATATGTTCACACATTCCACATCATTAAAATGAACAATTATGATAGTTTGATTGATTTGTAACTACTTTTCCAGAATTGCCAGCAAACAGATTATTGCACACCTAAAAATAAAGTTAAAAAAACATAGGCCTCCTCCATATCCCCTCAAAGCCTCCTTTCCATCGCCAATATAGGTGTGTTTTCCACCATTTTGGTAGAAAAAAAACAGCGATTTGGTAGTAATTTAGGAAAAGTAGAAGAATGTTGTACACAGCTCTGCAATGTCTACTTCAGACATCTGTCTAGCATATGTATCTTTGAAAGTAATCTTTTAAACCACTTAGACGTAAAAGGTCGGAGAAATACATAATGCAAATTACAGTGTAGTCGGATCTCATCCACATTTACAGAATCGGCAAAATTTCTTCTATTATGTATAAAGCATATTACAGACAAAAAAAAAACATATTTTCACACATTGCGCATCTTTAAAATTAACAATTATGATAGTTTCATTGATTTGTAGCTACTTTTCCAAAGTTATCAGCAAACAAACTATTGCACACCTAAAAATAAAGTTAAAAAACATAGGCTTCCTCCATATCCCCTCAAAGCCTCCTTTCCATCGCCAATATAGGTGTGTTTTCTACCATTTTGGTAGAAAAAAAACAGCGATTTGGTAGTAATTTAGGAAAAGTAGAAGAATGTTGTACACAGCTCTGCAATGTCTACTTCAGACATGTGTCTAGCATATGTATCTTTGAAAGTAATCTTTTAAACCACTTAGACGTAAAAGGTCGGAGAAATACATAATGCAAATTACAGTGTAGTCGGATCTCATCCACAATTACAGAATCGGCAATATTTCTTCTATTGTGTATAAAGCATATTACAGACAAGAAAAAACATATTTTCACACATTGCACATCTTTAAAATGAACAATTATGATAGTTTCATTGATTTGTAGCTACTTTTCCAAAGTTATCAGCAAACAAACTATTGCACACCTAAAAATAAAGTTAAAAAACATAGGCCTCCTCCATATCCCCTCAAAGCCTCCTTTCCATCGCCAATATACGTGTGTTTTCTACCATTTTGGAAGAAAAAATACAGCGATTTGGTAGTAATTTAGGAAAAGTAGAAGAATGTTGTACACAGCTCTGCAATGTCTACTTCAGACATCTGTCTAGCATATGTATCTTTGAAAGTAATCTTTTAAACCACTTAGACGTAAAAGGTCGGAGAAATACATAATGCAAATTACAGTGTAGTCGGATCTCATCCACATTTACAGAATCGGCAAAATTTCTTCTATTGTGTATAAAGCATATTACAGACAAAAAAAAACATATTTTCACACATTCCACATCTTTAAAATTAACAATTATGATAGTTTCATTGATTTGTAGCTAATTTTCCAAAGTTATCAGCAAACAAACTATTGCACACCTAAAAATAAAGTAAAAAAACATAGGCCTCCTCCATATCCCCTCAAAGCCTCTTTCCATCGCCAATATAGGTGTGTTTCCTACAATTTTGGTAGAAAAAAAACAGCGATTTGGTAGTAATTTAGGAAAAGTAGAAGAATGTTGTACACAGCTCTGCAATGTCTACTTCAGAAATCTGTCTAGCATATGTATCTTTGAATGTAAACTTTTAAACCACTTAGACGTAAAAGGTCGGAGAAATACATAATGCAAATTACAGTGTAGTCGGATCTCATCCACAATTACAGAATCAGCAATATTTCTTCTATTGTGTATAAAGCATATTACAGACAAAAAAAAACATATTTTCACACATGCCACATCTTTAAAATTAACAATTATGATAGTTTCATTGATTTGTAGCTACTTTTCCAAATTTATCAGCAAACAAACTATTGCACACCTAAAAATAAAGTTAAAAAACATAGGCCTCCTCCATATCCCCTCAAAGCCTCCTTTCCATCGCCATTATAGGTGTGTTTTCTACCATTTTTGTAGAAAAAAAACAGCGATTTGGTAGTAATTTAGGAAAAGTAGAAGAATGTTGTACACAGCTATGCAATGACTACTTGAGACATCTGTCTAGCATATGTATCTTTGAAAGTAATCTTTTAGACCACTTAGACGAAAAAGGTCGGAGAAATAAATAATGCAAATTACAGTGTAGTCGGATCTTATCCACATTTACAGAATCGGCAAAATTTCTTCTACTGTGTATAAAGCATATTACAGACAAAAAAAAATATGTTCACACATTCCACATCATTAAAATGAACAATTATGATAGTTTGATTGATTTGTAACTACTTTTCCAGAATTGCCAGCAAACAGATTATTGCACACCTAAAAATAAAGTTAAAAAAACATAGGCCTCCTCCATATCCCCTCAAAGCCTCCTTTCCATCGCCAATATAGGTGTGTTTTCCACCATTTTGGTAGAAAAAAAACAGCGATTTGGTAGTAATTTAGGAAAAGTAGAAGAATGTTGTACACAGCTCTGCAATGTCTACTTCAGACATCTGTCTAGCATATGTATCTTTGAAAGTAATCTTTTAAACCACTTAGACGTAAAAGGTCGGAGAAATACATAATGCAAATTACAGTGTAGTCGGATCTCATCCACATTTACAGAATCGGCAAAATTTCTTCAATTATGTATAAAGCATATTACAGACAAAAAAAAAACATATTTTCACACATTGCGCATCTTTAAAATTAACAATTATGATAGTTTCATTGATTTGTAGCTACTTTTCCAAAGTTATCAGCAAACAAACTATTGCACACCTAAAAATAAAGTTAAAAAACATAGGCCTCCTCCCTATCCCCTCAAAGCCTCCTTTCCATCACCAATATAGGTGTGTTTTCTACCATTTTGGTAGAAAAAAAACAGCGATTTGGTAGTAATTTAGGAAAAGTAGAAGAATGTTGTACACAGCTCTGCAATGTCTACTTCAGACATCTGTCTAGCATATGTATCTTTGAAAGTAATCTTTTAAACCACTTAGACGTAAAAGGTCGGAGAAATACATAATGCAAATTACAGTATAGTCGGATCTCATCCACAATTACAGAATCGGCAATATTTCTTCTATTGTGTATAAAGCATATTACAGACAAAAAAAAACATATTTTCACACATTCCACATCTTTAAAATTAACAATTATGATAGTTTCATTGATTTGTAGCTACTTTTCCAAAGTTATCAGCAAACAAACTATTGCACACCTAAAAATAAAGTTAAAAAACATAGGCCTCCTCCACATCCCCTCAAAGCCTCCTTTCCATCGCCAATATAGGTGTGTTTTCTACCATTTTGGTAGAAAAAAACAGCGATTTGGTAGTAATTTAGGAAAAGTAGAAGAATGTTGTACACAGCTCTGCAATGTCTACTTCAGAAATCTGTCTAGCATATGTATCTTTGAAAGTAATATTTTAAACCACTTAGACGTAAAAGGTCGGAGAAATACATAATGCAAATCACAGTGTAGTCGGATCTCATCCACAATTACAGAATCGGCAATATTTCTTCTATTGTGTATAAAGCATATTACAGACAAAAAAAAACATATTTTCACACATGCCACATCTTTAAAATTAACAATTATGATAGTTTCATTGATTTGTAGCTACTTTTCCAAATTTATCAGCAAACAAACTATTGCACACCTAAAAATAAAGTTAAAAAAACATAGGCCTCCTCCATATCCCCTCAAAGCCTCCTTTCCATCGCCAATATAGGTGTGTTTTCTACCATTTTGGTAGAAAAAAAACAGCGATTTGGTAGTAATTTAGGAAAAGTAGAAGAATGTTGTACACAGCTCTGCAATGTCTACTTCAGACATCTGTCTAGCATATGTATCTTGGAAAGTAAACTTTTAAACCACTTAGACGTAAAAGGTCGGAGAAATACATAATGCAAATTACAGTGTAGTCGGATCTCATCCACATTTACAGAATCGGCAAAATTTCTTCTATTGTGTATAAAGCATATTACAGACAAAAAAAAACATATTTTCACACATTGCACATCTTTAAAATTAACAATTATGATAGTTTCATTGATTTGTAGCTACTTTTCCAAAGTTATCAGTAAACAAAGTATTGCACACCTAAAAATAAAGTTAAAAAACATAGGCCTCCTCCATATCCCCTCAAAGCCTCCTTTCCATCGCCAATATAGGTGTGTTTTCTACCATTTTGGTAGAAAAAATACAGCGATTTGGTAGTAATTTAGGAAAAGTAGAAGAATGTTGTACACAGCTCTGCAATGTCTACTTCAGAAATCTGTCTAGCATATGTATCTTTGAAAGTAATCTTTTAGACCACTTAGACGAAAAAGGTCGGAGAAATACATAATGCAAATTACAGTGTAGTCGGATCTCATCCACATTTACAGAATCGGCAAAATTTCTTCTATTGTGTATAAAGCACATTATAGACAAGAAAAACATATTTTCACACATTCCACATCTTTAAAATTAACAATTATGATAGTTTCATTGATTTGTAGCTACTTTTCCAAATTTATCAGCAAACAAACTATTGCACACCTAAAAATAAAGTTAAAAAACATAGGCCTCCTCCATATCCCCTCAAAGCCTCCTTTCCATCGCCAATATAGGTGTGTTTTCTACCATTTTTGTAGAAAAAAAACTGTGATTTGGTAGTAATTTAGGAAAAGTAGAAGAATGTTGTACACAGCTATGCAATGACTACTTGAGACATCTGTCTAGCATATGTATCTTTGAAAGTAATCTTTTAGACCACTTAGACGAAAAAGGTCGGAGAAATACATAATGCAAATTACAGTGTAGTCGGATCTTATCCACATTTACAGAATCGGCAAAATTTCTTCTACTGTGTATAAAGCATATTACAGATAAAAAAAAATATGTTCACACATTCCACATCATTAAAATGAACAATTATGATAGTTTGATTGATTTGTAATTACTTTTCCAGAATTGCCAGCAAACAGATTATTGCACACCTAAAAATAAAGTTAAAAAAACATAGGCCTCCTCCATATCCCCTCAAAGCCTCCTTTCCATCGCCAATATAGGTGTGTTTTCTACCATTTTGGTAGAAAAAAAACAGCGATTTGGTAGTAATTTAGGAAAAGTAGAAGAATGTTGTACACAGCTCTGCAATGTCTACTTCAGACATGTGTCTAGCATATGTATCTTTGAAAGAAATCTTTTAAACCACTTAGACGTAAAAGGTCGGAGAAATACATAATGCAAATTACAGTGTAGTCGGATCTCATCCACATTTACAGAATCGGCAAAATTTCTTCTATTGTGTATAAAGCATATTACAGACAAAAAAAAACATATTTCACACATTGCACATCTTTAAAATTAACAATTATGATAGTTTGATTGATTTGTAACTACTTTTCCAGAATTGAGAGCAAACAGATTATTGCACACCTAAAAATAAAGTTAAAAAAACATAGGCCTCCTCCATATCCCCTCAAAGCCTCCTTTCCATCGCCAATATAGGTGTGTTTTCTACCATTTTGGTAGAAAAAAAACAGCGATTTGGTAGTAATTTAGGAAAAGTAGAAGAATGTTGTACACAGCTCTGCAATGTCTACTTCAGACATATGTCTAGCATATGTATCTTTGAAAGTAAACTTTTAAACCACTTAGACGTAAAAGGTCGGAGAAATACATAATGCAAATTACAGTGTAGTCGGATCTCATCCACATTTACAGAATCGGCAAAATTTCTTCTATTGTGTATAAAGCATATTACAGACAAAAAAAAACATATTTTCACACATTGCACATCTTTAAAATTAACAATTATGATAGTTTCATTGATTTGTAGCTACTTTTCCAAAGTTATCAGTAAACAAACTATTGCACACCTAAAAATAAAGTTAAAAAACATAGGCCTCCTCCATATCCCCTCAAAGCCTCCTTTCCATCGCCAATATAGGTGTGTTTTCTACCATTTTGGTAGAAAAAATACAGCGATTTGGTAGTAATTTAGGAAAAGTAGAAGAATGTTGTACACAGCTCTGCAATGTCTACTTCAGAAATCTGTCTAGCATATGTATCTTTGAAAGTAATCTTTTAGACCACTTAGACGAAAAAGGTCGGAGAAATACATAATGCAAATTACAGTGTAGTCGGATCTTATCCACATTTACAGAATCGGCAAAATTTCTTCTACTGTGTATAAAGCATATTACAGACAAAAAAAAATATGTTCACACATTCCACATCATTAAAATGAACAATTATGATAGTTTGATTGATTTGTAACTACTTTTCCAGAATTGCCAGCAAACAGATTATTGCACACCTAAAAATAAAGTTAAAAAAACATAGGCCTCCTCCATATCCCCTCAAAGCCTACTTTCCATCGAAAATATAGGTGTGTTTTCCACCATTTTGGTAGAAAAAAAACAGCGATTTGGTAGTAATTTAGGAAAAGTAGAAGAATGTTGTACACAGCTCTGCAATGTCTACTTCAGACATCTGTCTAGCATATGTATCTTTGAAAGTAATCTTTTAAACCACTTAGACGTAAAAGGTCGGAGAAATACATAATGCAAATTACAGTGTAGTCGGATCTCATCCACATTTACAGAATCGGCAAAATTTCTTCTATTGTGTATAAAGCATATTACAGACAAAAAAAACATATTTTCACACATTCCACATTTTTAAAATTGACAATTA
The DNA here is from genome assembly GCF_046119375.1 of Phyllobates terribilis. NCBI lineage: Eukaryota > Metazoa > Chordata > Amphibia > Anura > Dendrobatidae > Phyllobates > Phyllobates terribilis. The sequence goes on from NW_027362762.1 coordinate 140,831,516, forward strand.
TGATAGTTTCATTGATTTGTAGCTACTTTTCCAAAGTTATCAGCAAACAAACTATTGCACACCTAAAAATAAAGTTAAAAAACATAGGCCTCCTCCATATCCCCTCAAAGCCTCCTTTCCATCGCCAATATAGGTGTGTTTTCTACCATTTTTGTAGAAAAAAAACAGTGATTTGGTAGTAATTTAGGAAAAGTAGAAGAATGTTGTACACAGCTATGCAATGTCTACTTGAGACATCTGTCTAGCATATGTATCTTTGAAAGTAATCTTTTAGACCACTTAGACGAAAAAGGTCGGAGAAATACATAATGCAAATTACAGTGTAGTTGGATCTTATCCACATTTACAGAATCGGCAAAATTTCTTCTACTGTGTATAAAGCATATTACAGACAAAAAAAAATATGTTCACACATTCCACATCATTAATATGAACAATTATGATAGTTTGATTGATTTGTAACTACTTTTCCAGAATTGCCAGCAAACAGATTATTGCACACCTAAAAATAAAGTTAAAAAAACATAGGCCTCCTCCATATCCCCTCAAAGCCTCCTTTCCATCGCCAATATAGGTGTGTTTTCCACCATTTTGGTAGAAAAAAAACAGCGATTTGGTAGTAATTTAGGAAAAGTAGAAGAATGTTGTACACAGCTCTGCAATGTCTACTTCAGACATCTGTCTAGCATGTGTGTCTTTGAAAGTAATCTTTTAGACCACTTAGACGTAAAAGGTCGGAGAAATACATAATGCAAATTACAATGTAGTCGGATCTCATCCACATTTACAGAATCGGCAAAATTTCTTCTATTGTGTATAAAGCATATTACAGACAAAAAAAAAATATTTTCACACATTCCACATCTTTAAAATTAACAATTATGATAGTTTCATTGATTTGTAGCTACTTTTCCAAAGTTATCAGCAAACAAACTATTGCACACCTAAAAATAAAGTTAAAAAACATAGGCCTCCTCCATATCCCCTCAAAGCCTCCTTTCTATCGCCAATATAGGTGTGTTTTCTACCATTTTGGTAGAAAAAAAACAGCGATTTGGTAGTAATTTAGGAAAAGTAGAAGAATGTTGTACACAGCTCTGCAATGTCTACTTCAGACATCTGTCTAGCATGTGTATCTTTGAAAGTAATCTTTTAAACCACTTAGACGTAAAAGGTCGGAGAAATACATAATGCAAATTACAGTGTAGTCGGATCTCATCCACAATTACAGAATCGGCAATATTTCTTCTATTGTGTATAAAGCATATTACAGACGAAAAAAAACATATTTTCACACATTGCACATCTTTAAAATTAACAATTATGATAGTTTCATTGATTTGTAACTACTTTTCCAGAATTGCCAGCAAACAGATTATTGCACACCTAAAAATAAAGTTAAAAAAACATAGGCCTCCTCCATATCCCCTCAAAGCCTCCTTTCCATCGCCAATATAGGTGTGTTTTCCACCATTTTGGTAGAAAAAAAACAGTGATTTGGTAGTAATTTAGGAAAAGTAGAAGAATGTTGTACACAGCTCTGCAATGTCTACTTCAGACATCTGTCTAGCATGTGTGTCTTTGAAAGTAATCTTTTAAACCACTTAGAGGTAAAAAGTCGGAGAAATACATAATGCAAATTACAGTGTAGTCGAATCTCATCCACATTTACAGATCCGGCAAAATTTCTTCTATTGTGTATAAAGCATATTACAGACAAAAAAAAACATATTTTCACACATTGCACATCTTTAAAATTAACAATTATGATAGTTTCATTGATTTGTAGCTACTTTTCCAAAGTTATCAGCAAACAAACTATTGCACACCTAAAAATAAAGTAAAAAAACATAGGCCTCCTCCATATCCCCTCAAAGCCTCCTTTCCATCGCCAATATAGGTGTGTTTCCTACCATTTTGGTAGAAAAAAAACAGCGATTTGGTAGTAATTTAGGAAAAGTAGAAGAATGTTGTACACAGCTCTGCAATGTCTACTTCAGACATCTGTCTAGCATATGTATCTTTGAAAGTAATCTTTTAAACCACTTAGACGTAAAAGGTCGGAGAAATACATAATGCAAATTACAGTATAGTCGGATCTCATCCACATTTACAGAATCGGCAAAATTTCTTCTATTGTGTATAAAGCATATTACAGACAAAAAAAACATATTTTCACACATTCCACATCATTAAAATGAACAATTATGATAGTTTCATTGATTTGTAGCTACTTTTCCAAAGTTATCAGCAAACAAACTATTGCACACCTAAAAATAAAGTTAAAAAAACATAGGCCTCCTCCATATCCCCTCAAAGCCTCCTTTCCATCGCCAATATAGGTGTGTTTTCCACCATTTTGGTAGAAAAAAAACGGCGATTTGGTAGTAATTTAGGAAAAGTAGAAGAATGTTGTACACAGCTCTGCAATGTCTACTTCAGACATTTGTCTAGCATATGTATCTTTGAAAGTAATCTTTTAAACCACTTAGACGTAAAAGGTCGGAGAAATACATAATGCAAATTACAGTGTAGTCGGATCTCATCCACATTTACAGAATCGGCAAAATTTCTTCTATTGTGTATAAAGCATATTACAGACAAAAAAAACATATTTTCACACATTCCACATCTTTAAAATTAACAATTATGATAGTTTCATTGATTTGTAGCTACTTTTCCAAAGTTATCAGCAAACTAACTATTGCACACCTAAAAATAAAGTTAAAAAACATAGGCCTCCTCCATATCCCCTCAAAGCCTCCTTTCCATCGCCAATATAGGTGTGTTTTCTACCATTTTTGTAGAAAAAAAACAGTGATTTGGTAGTAATTTAGGAAAAGTAGAAGAATGTTGTACACAGCTATGCAATGTCTACTTGAGACATCTGTCTAGCATATGTATCTTTGAAAGTAATCTTTTAGACCACTTAGACGAAAAAGGTCGGAGAAATACATAATGCAAATTACAGTGTAGTTGGATCTTATCCACATTTACAGAATCGGCAAAATTTCTTCTACTGTGTATAAAGCATATTACAGACAAAAAAAAATATGTTCACACATTCCACATCATTAAAATGAACAATTATGATAGTTTGATTGATTTGTAACTACTTTTCCAGAATTGCCAGCAAACAGATTATTGCACACCTAAAAATAAAGTTAAAAAAACATAGGCCTCCTCCATATCCCCTCAAAGCCTACTTTCCATCGAAAATATAGGTGTGTTTTCCACCATTTTGGTAGAAAAAAAACAGCGATTTGGTAGTAATTTAGGAAAAGTAGAAGAATGTTGTACACAGCTCTGCAATGTCTACTTCAGACATCTGTCTAGCATATGTATCTTTGAAAGTAATCTTTTAAACCACTTAGACGTAAAAGGTCGGAGAAATACATAATGCAAATTACAGTGTAGTCGGATCTCATCCACATTTACAGAATCGGCAAAATTTCTTCTATTGTGTATAAAGCATATTACAGACAAAAAAAACATATTTTCACACATTCCACATTTTTAAAATTGACAATTATGATAGTTTCATTGATTTGTAGCTACTTTTCCAAAGTTATCAGCAAACAAACTATTGCACACCTAAAAATAAAGTTAAAAAACATAGGCCTCCTCCATATCCCCTCAAAGCCTCCTTTCCATCGCCAATATAGGTGTGTTTTCTACCATTTTTGTAGAAAAAAAACAGTGATTTGGTAGTAATTTAGGAAAAGTAGAAGAATGTTGTACACAGCTATGCAATGTCTACTTGAGACATCTGTCTAGCATATGTATCTTTGAAAGTAATCTTTTAGACCACTTAGACGAAAAAGGTCGGAGAAATACATAATGCAAATTACAGTGTAGTTGGATCTTATCCACATTTACAGAATCGGCAAAATTTCTTCTACTGTGTATAAAGCATATTACAGACAAAAAAAAATATGTTCACACATTCCACATCATTAATATGAACAATTATGATAGTTTGATTGATTTGTAACTACTTTTCCAGAATTGCCAGCAAACAGATTATTGCACACCTAAAAATAAAGTTAAAAAAACATAGGCCTCCTCCATATCCCCTCAAAGCCTCCTTTCCATCGCCAATATAGGTGTGTTTTCCACCATTTTGGTAGAAAAAAAACAGCGATTTGGTAGTAATTTAGGAAAAGTAGAAGAATGTTGTACACAGCTCTGCAATGTCTACTTCAGACATCTGTCTAGCATGTGTGTCTTTGAAAGTAATCTTTTAGACCACTTAGACGTAAAAGGTCGGAGAAATACATAATGCAAATTACAATGTAGTCGGATCTCATCCACATTTACAGAATCGGCAAAATTTCTTCTATTGTGTATAAAGCATATTACAGACAAAAAAAAAATATTTTCACACATTCCACATCTTTAAAATTAACAATTATGATAGTTTCATTGATTTGTAGCTACTTTTCCAAAGTTATCAGCAAACAAACTATTGCACACCTAAAAATAAAGTTAAAAAACATAGGCCTCCTCCATATCCCCTCAAAGCCTCCTTTCTATCGCCAATATAGGTGTGTTTTCTACCATTTTGGTAGAAAAAAAACAGCGATTTGGTAGTAATTTAGGAAAAGTAGAAGAATGTTGTACACAGCTCTGCAATGTCTACTTCAGACATCTGTCTAGCATGTGTATCTTTGAAAGTAATCTTTTAAACCACTTAGACGTAAAAGGTCGGAGAAATACATAATGCAAATTACAGTGTAGTCGGATCTCATCCACAATTACAGAATCGGCAATATTTCTTCTATTGTGTATAAAGCATATTACAGACGAAAAAAAACATATTTTCACACATTGCACATCTTTAAAATTAACAATTATGATAGTTTCATTGATTTGTAACTACTTTTCCAGAATTGCCAGCAAACAGATTATTGCACACCTAAAAATAAAGTTAAAAAAACATAGGCCTCCTCCATATCCCCTCAAAGCCTCCTTTCCATCGCCAATATAGGTGTGTTTTCCACCATTTTGGTAGAAAAAAAACAGTGATTTGGTAGTAATTTAGGAAAAGTAGAAGAATGTTGTACACAGCTCTGCAATGTCTACTTCAGACATCTGTCTAGCATGTGTGTCTTTGAAAGTAATCTTTTAAACCACTTAGAGGTAAAAAGTCGGAGAAATACATAATGCAAATTACAGTGTAGTCGAATCTCATCCACATTTACAGATCCGGCAAAATTTCTTCTATTGTGTATAAAGCATATTACAGACAAAAAAAAACATATTTTCACACATTGCACATCTTTAAAATTAACAATTATGATAGTTTCATTGATTTGTAGCTACTTTTCCAAAGTTATCAGCAAACAAACTATTGCACACCTAAAAATAAAGTAAAAAAACATAGGCCTCCTCCATATCCCCTCAAAGCCTCCTTTCCATCGCCAATATAGGTGTGTTTCCTACCATTTTGGTAGAAAAAAAACAGCGATTTGGTAGTAATTTAGGAAAAGTAGAAGAATGTTGTACACAGCTCTGCAATGTCTACTTCAGACATCTGTCTAGCATATGTATCTTTGAAAGTAATCTTTTAAACCACTTAGACGTAAAAGGTCGGAGAAATACATAATGCAAATTACAGTATAGTCGGATCTCATCCACATTTACAGAATCGGCAAAATTTCTTCTATTGTGTATAAAGCATATTACAGACAAAAAAAACATATTTTCACACATTCCACATCATTAAAATGAACAATTATGATAGTTTCATTGATTTGTAGCTACTTTTCCAAAGTTATCAGCAAACAAACTATTGCACACCTAAAAATAAAGTTAAAAAAACATAGGCCTCCTCCATATCCCCTCAAAGCCTCCTTTCCATCGCCAATATAGGTGTGTTTTCCACCATTTTGGTAGAAAAAAAACGGCGATTTGGTAGTAATTTAGGAAAAGTAGAAGAATGTTGTACACAGCTCTGCAATGTCTACTTCAGACATTTGTCTAGCATATGTATCTTTGAAAGTAATCTTTTAAACCACTTAGACGTAAAAGGTCGGAGAAATACATAATGCAAATTACAGTGTAGTCGGATCTCATCCACATTTACAGAATCGGCAAAATTTCTTCTATTGTGTATAAAGCATATTACAGACAAAAAAAACATATTTTCACACATTCCACATCTTTAAAATTAACAATTATGATAGTTTCATTGATTTGTAGCTACTTTTCCAAAGTTATCAGCAAACTAACTATTGCACACCTAAAAATAAAGTTAAAAAACATAGGCCTCCTCCATATCCCCTCAAAGCCTCCTTTCCATCGCCAATATAGGTGTGTTTTCTACCATTTTTGTAGAAAAAAAACAGTGATTTGGTAGTAATTTAGGAAAAGTAGAAGAATGTTGTACACAGCTATGCAATGTCTACTTGAGACATCTGTCTAGCATATGTATCTTTGAAAGTAATCTTTTAGACCACTTAGACGAAAAAGGTCGGAGAAATACATAATGCAAATTACAGTGTAGTTGGATCTTATCCACATTTACAGAATCGGCAAAATTTCTTCTACTGTGTATAAAGCATATTACAGACAAAAAAAAATATGTTCACACATTCCACATCATTAATATGAACAATTATGATAGTTTGATTGATTTGTAACTACTTTTCCAGAATTGCCAGCAAACAGATTATTGCACACCTAAAAATAAAGTTAAAAAAACATAGGCCTCCTCCATATCCCCTCAAAGCCTCCTTTCCATCGCCAATATAGGTGTGTTTTCCACCATTTTGGTAGAAAAAAAACAGCGATTTGGTAGTAATTTAGGAAAAGTAGAAGAATGTTGTACACAGCTCTGCAATGTCTACTTCAGACATCTGTCTAGCATGTGTGTCTTTGAAAGTAATCTTTTAGACCACTTAGACGTAAAAGGTCGGAGAAATACATAATGCAAATTACAATGTAGTCGGATCTCATCCGCATTTACAGAATCGGCAAAATTTCTTCTATTGTGTATAAAGCATTTTACAGACAAAAAAAAAATATTTTCACACATTCCACATCTTTAAAATTAACAATTATGATAGTTTCATTGATTTGTAGCTACTTTTCCAAAGTTATCAGCAAACAAACTATTGCACACCTAAAAATAAAGTTAAAAAACATAGGCCTCCTCCATATCCCCTCAAAGCCTCCTTTCTATCGCCAATATAGGTGTGTTTTCTACCATTTTGGTAGAAAAAAAACAGCGATTTGGTAGTAATTTAGGAAAAGTAGAAGAATGTTGTACACAGCTCTGCAATGTCTACTTCAGACATCTGTCTAGCATGTGTATCTTTGAAAGTAATCTTTTAAACCACTTAGACGTAAAAGGTCGGAGAAATACATAATGCAAATTAAAGTGTAGTCGGATGTCATCCACAATTACAGAATCGGCAATATTTCTTCTATTGTGTATAAAGCATATTACAGACGAAAAAAAACATATTTTCACACATTGCACATCTTTAAAATTAACAATTATGATAGTTTGATTGATTTGTAACTACTTTTCCAGAATTGCCAGCAAACAGATTATTGCACACCTAAAAATAAAGTTAAAAAAACATAGGCCTCCTCCATATCCCCTCAAAGCCTCCTTTCCATCGCCAATATAGGTGTGTTTTCCACCATTTTGGTAGAAAAAAAACAGCGATTTGGTAGTAATTTAGGAAAAGTAGAAGAATGTTGTACACAGCTCTGCAATGTCTACTTCAGACATCTGTCTAGCATATGTATCTTTGAAAGTAATCTTTTAAACCACTTAGACGTAAAAGGTCGGAGAAATACATAATGCAAATTACAGTATAGTCGGATCTCATCCACATTTACAGAATCGGCAAAATTTCTTCTATTGTGTATAAAGCATATTACAGACAAAAAAAACATATTTTCACACATTCCACATCATTAAAATGAACAATTATGATAGTTTCATTGATTTGTAGCTACTTTTCCAAAGTTATCAGCAAACAAACTATTGCACACCTAAAAATAAAGTTAAAAAAACATAGGCCTCCTCCATATCCCCTCAAAGCCTCCTTTCCATCGCCAATATAGGTGTGTTTTCCACCATTTTGGTAGAAAAAAAACAGCGATTTGGTAGTAATTTAGGAAAAGTAGAAGAATGTTGTACACAGCTCTGCAATGTCTACTTCAGACATCTGTCTAGCATGTGTGTCTTTGAAAGTAATCTTTTAGACCACTTAGATGTAAAAGGTCGGAGAAATACATAATGCAAATTACAGTGTAGTCGGATCTCATCCACATTTACAGAATCGGCAAAATTTCTTCTATTGTGTATAAAGCATATTACAGACAAAAAAAAACATATTTTCACACATTCCACATCTTTAAAATTAACAATTATGATAGTTTCATTGATTTGTAGCTACTTTTCCAAAGTTATCAGCAAACAAACTATTGCACACCTAAAAATAAAGTTAAAAAACATAGGCCTCCTCCATATCCCCTCAAAGCCTCCTTTCTATCGCCAATATAGGTGTGTTTTCTACCATTTTGGTAGAAAAAAAACAGCGATTTGGTAGTAATTTAGGAAAAGTAGAAGAATGTTGTACACAGCTCTGCAATGTCTACTTCAGACATCTGTCTAGCATATGTATCTTTGAAAGTAATCTTTTAAACCACTTAGACGTAAAAGGTCGGAGAAATACATAATGCAAATTACAGTGTAGTCGGATCTCATCCACATTTACAGAATCGGCAAAATTTCTTCTATTGTGTATAAAGCATATTACAGACAAAAAAAAACAGATTTTCACACATTGCACATCTTTAAAATTAACAATTATGATAGTTTCATTGATTTGTAGCTACTTTTCCAAAGTTATCAGCAAACAAACTATTGCACACCTAAAAATAAAGTTAAAAAACATAGGCCTCCTCCATATCCCCTCAAAGCCTCCTTTCCATCGCCAATATAGGTGTGCTTTCTACCATTTTTGTAGAAAAAAAACAGTGATTTGGTAGTAATTTAGGAAAAGTAGAAGAATGTTGTACACAGCTATGCAATGTCTACTTGAGACATCTGTCTAGCATATGTATCTTTGAAAGTAATCTTTTAGACCACTTAGACGAAAAAGGTCGGAGAAATACATAATGCAAATTACAGAGTAGTTGGATCTTATCCACATTTACAGAATCGGCAAAATTTCTTCTACTGTGTATAAAGCATATTACAGACAAAAAAAAATATTTTCACACATTCCACATCATTAAAATTAACAATTATGATAGTTTGATTGATTTGTAACTACTTTTCCAGAATTGCCAGCAAACAGATTATTGCACACCTAAAAATAAAGTTAAAAAAACATAGGCCTCCTCCATATCCCCTCAAAGCCTCCTTTCCATCGCCAATATAGGTGTGTTTTCCACCATTTTGGTAGAAAAAAAACAGCGATTTGGTAGTAATTTAGGAAAAGTAGAAGAATGTTGTACACAGCTCTGCAATGTCTACTTCAGACATCTGTCTAGCATGTGTGTCTTTGAAAGTAATCTTTTAGACCACTTAGACGTAAAAGGTCGGAGAAATACATAATGCAAATTACAATTTAGTCGGATCTCATCCACATTTACAGAAGCGGCAATATTTCTTCTATTGTGTATAAAGCATATTACAGACAAAAAAAAACATATTTTCACACATGCCACATCTTTAAAATTAACAATTATGATAGTTTCATTGATTTGTAGCTACTTTTCCAAATTTATCAGCAAACAAACTATTGCACACCTAAAAATAAAGTTAAAAAACATAGGCCTCCTCCATATCCCCTCAAAGCCTCCTTTCCATCGCCAATATAGGTGTGTTTTCTACCATTTTGGTAGAAAAAATACAGCGATTTGGTAGTAATTTAGGAAAAGTAGAAGAATGTTGTACACAGCTCTGCAATGTCTACTTCAGAAATCTGTCTAGCATATGTATCTTTGAAAGTAATCTTTTAGACCACTTAGACGAAAAAGGTCGGAGAAATACATAATGCAAATTGCAGTGTAGTCGGATCTCATCCACATTTACAGAATCGGCAAAATTTCTTCTATGGTGTATAAAGCACATGACAGACAAAAAAAACATATTTTCACACATTCCACATCTTTAAAATTAACAATTATGATAGTTTCATTGATTTGTAGCTACTTTTCCAAATTTATCAGCAAACAAACTATTGCACACCTAAAAATAAAGTTAAAAAACATAGGCCTCCTCCATATCCCCTCAAAGCCTCCTTTCCATCGCCAATATAGGTGTGTTTTCTACCATTTTTGTAGAAAAAAAACTGTGATTTGGTAGTAATTTAGGAAAAGTAGAAGAATGTTGTACACAGCTATGCAATGACTACTTGAGACATCTGTCTAGCATATGTATCTTTGAAAGTAATCTTTTAGACCACTTAGACGAAAAAGGTCGGAGAAATACATAATGCAAATTACAGTGTATTCGGATCTTATCCACATTTACAGAATCGGCAAAATTTCTTCTACTGTGTATAAAGCATATTACAGACAAAAAAAAATATGTTCACACATTCCACATCATTAAAATGAACAATTATGATAGTTTGATTGATTTGTAATTACTTTTCCAGAATTGCCAGCAAACAGATTATTGCACACCTAAAAATAAAGTTAAAAAAACATAGGCCTCCTCCATATCCCCTCAAAGCCTCCTTTCCATCGCCAATATAGGTGTGTTTTCTACCATTTTGGTAGAAAAAAAACAGCGATTTGGTAGTAATTTAGGAAAAGTAGAAGAATGTTGTACACAGCTCTGCAATGTCTACTTCAGACATGTGTCTAGCATATGTATCTTTGAAAGAAATCTTTTAAACCACTTAGACGTAAAAGGTCGGAGAAATACATAATGCAAATTACAGTGTAGTCGGATCTCATCCACATTTACAGAATCGGCAAAATTTCTTCTATTGTGTATAAAGCATATTACAGACAAAAAAAAACATATTTCACACATTGCACATCTTTAAAATTAACAATTATGATAGTTTGATTGATTTGTAACTACTTTTCCAGAATTGAGAGCAAACAGATTATTGCACACCTAAAAATAAAGTTAAAAAAACATAGGCCTCCTCCATATCCCCTCAAAGCCTCCTTTCCATCGCCAATATAGGTGTGTTTTCTACCATTTTGGTAGAAAAAAAACAGCGATTTGGTAGTAATTTAGGAAAAGTAGAAGAATGTTGTACACAGCTCTGCAATGTCTACTTCAGACATCTGTCTAGCATATGTATCTTTGAAAGTAAACTTTTAAACCACTTAGACGTAAAAGGTCGGAGAAATACATAATGCAAATTACAGTGTAGTCGGATCTCATCCACATTTACAGAATCGGCAAAATTTCTTCTATTGTGTATAAAGCATATTACAGACAAAAAAAAACATATTTTCACACATTGCACATCTTTAAAATTAACAATTATGATAGTTTCATTGATTTGTAGCTACTTTTCCAAAGTTATCAGTAAACAAACTATTGCACACCTAAAAATAAAGTTAAAAAACATAGGCCTCCTCCATATCCCCTCAAAGCCTCCTTTCCATCGCCAATATAGGTGTGTTTTCTACCATTTTGGTAGAAAAAATACAGCGATTTGGTAGTAATTTAGGAAAAGTAGAAGAATGTTGTACACAGCTCTGCAATGTCTTCTTCAGAAATCTGTCTAGCATATGTATCTTTGAAAGTAATCTTTTAGACCACTTAGACGAAAAAGGTCGGAGAAATACATAATGCAAATTACAGTGTAGTCGGATCTCATCCACATTTACAGAATCGGCAAAATTTCTTCTATTGTGTATAAAGCACATTATAGACAAGAAAAACATATTTTCACACATTCCACATCTTTAAAATTAACAATTATGATAGTTTCATTGATTTGTAGCTACTTTTCCAAATTTATCAGCAAACAAACTATTGCACACCTAAAAATAAAGTTAAAAAACATAGGCCTCCTCCATATCCCCTCAAAGCCTCCTTTCCATCGCCAATATAGGTGTGTTTTCTACCATTTTGGTAGAAAAAAAACAGCGATTTGGTAGTAATTTAGGAAAAGTAGAAGAATGTTGTACACAGCTCTGCAATGTCTACTTCAGACATGTGTCTAGCATATGTATCTTTGAAAGAAATCTTTTAAACCACTTAGACGTAAAAGGTCGGAGAAATACATAATGCAAATTACAGTGTAGTCGGATCTCATCCACATTTACAGAATCGGCAAAATTTCTTCTATTGTGTATAAAGCATATTACAGACAAAAAAAAACATATTTCACACATTGCACATCTTTAAAATTAACAATTATGATAGTTTGATTGATTTGTAACTACTTTTCCAGAATTGAGAGCAAACAGATTATTGCACACCTAAAAATAAAGTTAAAAAAACATAGGCCTCCTCCATATCCCCTCAAAGCCTCCTTTCCATCGCCAATATAGGTGTGTTTTCTACCATTTTGGTAGAAAAAAAACAGCGATTTGGTAGTAATTTAGGAAAAGTAGAAGAATGTTGTACACAGCTCTGCAATGTCTACTTCAGACATCTGTCTAGCATATGTATCTTTGAAAGTAAACTTTTAAACCACTTAGACGTAAAAGGTCGGATAAATACATAATGCAAATTACAGTGTAGTCGGATCTCATCCACATTTACAGAATCGGCAAAATTTCTTCTATTGTGTATAAAGCATATTACAGACAAAAAAAAACATATTTTCACACATTGCACATCTTTAAAATTAACAATTATGATAGTTTCATTGATTTGTAGCTACTTTTCCAAAGTTATCAGTAAACAAACTATTGCACACCTAAAAATAAAGTTAAAAAACATAGGCCTCCTCCATATCCCCTCAAAGCCTCCTTTCCATCGCCAATATAGGTGTGTTTTCTACCATTTTGGTAGAAAAAATACAGCGATTTGGTAGTAATTTAGGAAAAGTAGAAGAATGTTGTACACAGCTCTGCAATGTCTACTTCAGAAATCTGTCTAGCATATGTATCTTTGAAAGTAATCTTTTAGACCACTTAGACGAAAAAGGTCGGAGAAATACATAATGCAAATTACAGTGTAGTCGGATCTCATCCACATTTACAGAATCGGCAAAATTTCTTCTATTGTGTATAAAGCACATTATAGACAAGAAAAACATATTTTCACACATTCCACATCTTTAAAATTAACAATTATGATAGTTTCATTGATTTGTAGCTACTTTTCCAAATTTATCAGCAAACAAACTATTGCACACCTAAAAATAAAGTTAAAAAACATAGGCCTCCTCCATATCCCCTCAAAGCCTCCTTTCCATCGCCAATATAGGTGTGTTTTCTACCATTTTTGTAGAAAAAAAACTGTGATTTGGTAGTAATTTAGGAAAAGTAGAAGAATGTTGTACACAGCTCTGCAATGTCTACTTCAGAAATCTGTCTAGCATATGTATCTTTGAAAGTAAACTTTTAAACCACTTAGACGTAAAAGGTCGGAGAAATACATAATGCAAATTACAGTGTAGTCGGATCTTATCCACATTTACAGAATCGGCAAAATTTCTTCTACTGTGTATAAAGCATATTACAGACAAAAAAAAATATGTTCACACATTCCACATCATTAAAATGAACAATTATGATAGTTTGATTGATTTGTAACTTCTTTTCCAGTATTGCCAGCAAACAAACTATTGCACACCTAAAAATAAAGTAAAAAAACATAGGCCTCCTCCATATCCCATCAAAGCCTCCTTTCCATCGCCAATATAGGTGTGTTTCCTACCATTTTGGTAGAAAAAAAACAGCGATTTGGTAGTAATTTTGGAAAAGTAGAAGAATGTTGTACACAGCTCTGCAATGTCTACTTCAGACATCTGTCTAGCATATGTATCTTTGAAAGTAATCTTTTAAACCACTTAGACGTAAAAGGTCGGAGAAATACATAATGCAAATTACAGTGTAGTCGGATCTCATCCACATTTACAGAATCGGCAAAATTTCTTCTATTGTGTATAAAGCATATTACAGACAAAAAAAAACATATTTCACACATTGCACATCTTTAAAATTAACAATTATGATAGTTTGATTGATTTGTAACTACTTTTCCAGAATTGAGAGCAAACAGATTATTGCACACCTAAAAATAAAGTTAAAAAAACATAGGCCTCCTCCATATCCCCTCAAAGCCTCCTTTCCATCGCCAATATAGGTGTGTTTTCTACCATTTTGGTAGAAAAAAAACAGCGATTTGGTAGTAATTTAGGAAAAGTAGAAGAATGTTGTACACAGCTCTGCAATGTCTACTTCAGACATCTGTCTAGCATATGTATCTTTGAAAGTAAACTTTTAAACCACTTAGACGTAAAAGGTCGGAGAAATACATAATGCAAATTACAGTGTAGTCGGATCTCATCCACATTTACAGAATCGGCAAAATTTCTTCTATTGTGTATAAAGCATATTACAGACAAAAAAAAACATATTTTCACACATTGCACATCTTTAAAATTAACAATTATGATAGTTTCATTGATTTGTAGCTACTTTTCCAAAGTTATCAGTAAACAAACTATTGCACACCTAAAAATAAAGTTAAAAAACATAGGCCTCCTCCATATCCCCTCAAAGCCTCCTTTCCATCGCCAATATAGGTGTGTTTTCTACCATTTTGGTAGAAAAAATACAGCGATTTGGTAGTAATTTAGGAAAAGTAGAAGAATGTTGTACACAGCTCTGCAATGTCTACTTCAGAAATCTGTCTAGCATATGTATCTTTGAAAGTAATCTTTTAGACCACTTAGACGAAAAAGGTCGGAGAAATACATAATGCAAATTACAGTGTAGTCGGATCTCATCCACATTTACAGAATCGGCAAAATTTCTTCTATTGTGTATAAAGCACATTATAGACAAGAAAAACATATTTTCACACATTCCACATCTTTAAAATTAACAATTATGATAGTTTCATTGATTTGTAGCTACTTTTCCAAATTTATCAGCAAACAAACTATTGCACACCTAAAAATAAAGTTAAAAAACATAGGCCTCCTCCATATCCCCTCAAAGCCTCCTTTCCATCGCCAATATAGGTGTGTTTTCTACCATTTTGGTAGAAAAAAAACAGCGATTTGGTAGTAATTTAGGAAAAGTAGAAGAATGTTGTACACAGCTCTGCAATGTCTACTTCAGACATGTGTCTAGCATATGTATCTTTGAAAGAAATCTTTTAAACCACTTAGACGTAAAAGGTCGGAGAAATACATAATGCAAATTACAGTGTAGTCGGATCTCATCCACATTTACAGAATCGGCAAAATTTCTTCTATTGTGTATAAAGCATATTACAGACAAAAAAAAACATATTTCACACATTGCACATCTTTAAAATTAACAATTATGATAGTTTGATTGATTTGTAACTACTTTTCCAGAATTGAGAGCAAACAGATTATTGCACACCTAAAAATAAAGTTAAAAAAACATAGGCCTCCTCCATATCCCCTCAAAGCCTCCTTTCCATCGCCAATATAGGTGTGTTTTCTACCATTTTGGTAGAAAAAAAACAGCGATTTGGTAGTAATTTAGGAAAAGTAGAAGAATGTTGTACACAGCTCTGCAATGTCTACTTCAGACATCTGTCTAGCATATGTATCTTTGAAAGTAAACTTTTAAACCACTTAGACGTAAAAGGTCGGATAAATACATAATGCAAATTACAGTGTAGTCGGATCTCATCCACATTTACAGAATCGGCAAAATTTCTTCTATTGTGTATAAAGCATATTACAGACAAAAAAAAACATATTTTCACACATTGCACATCTTTAAAATTAACAATTATGATAGTTTCATTGATTTGTAGCTACTTTTCCAAAGTTATCAGTAAACAAACTATTGCACACCTAAAAATAAAGTTAAAAAACATAGGCCTCCTCCATATCCCCTCAAAGCCTCCTTTCCATCGCCAATATAGGTGTGTTTTCTACCATTTTGGTAGAAAAAATACAGCGATTTGGTAGTAATTTAGGAAAAGTAGAAGAATGTTGTACACAGCTCTGCAATGTCTACTTCAGAAATCTGTCTAGCATATGTATCTTTGAAAGTAATCTTTTAGACCACTTAGACGAAAAAGGTCGGAGAAATACATAATGCAAATTACAGTGTAGTCGGATCTCATCCACATTTACAGAATCGGCAAAATTTCTTCTATTGTGTATAAAGCACATTATAGACAAGAAAAACATATTTTCACACATTCCACATCTTTAAAATTAACAATTATGATAGTTTCATTGATTTGTAGCTACTTTTCCAAATTTATCAGCATACAAACTATTGCACACCTAAAAATAAAGTTAAAAAACATAGGCCTCCTCCATATCCCCTCAAAGCCTCCTTTCCATCGCCAATATAGGTGTGTTTTCTACCATTTTTGTAGAAAAAAAACTGTGATTTGGTAGTAATTTAGGAAAAGTAGAAGAATGTTGTACACAGCTCTGCAATGTCTACTTCAGAAATCTGTCTAGCATATGTATCTTTGAAAGTAAACTTTTAAACCACTTAGACGTAAAAGGTCGGAGAAATACATAATGCAAATTACAGTGTAGTCGGATCTTATCCACATTTACAGAATCGGCAAAATTTCTTCTACTGTGTATAAAGCATATTACAGACAAAAAAAAATATGTTCACACATTCCACATCATTAAAATGAACAATTATGATAGTTTGATTGATTTGTAACTTCTTTTCCAGTATTGCCAGCAAACAAACTATTGCACACCTAAAAATAAAGTAAAAAAACATAGGCCTCCTCCATATCCCATCAAAGCCTCCTTTCCATCGCCAATATAGGTGTGTTTCCTACCATTTTGGTAGAAAAAAAACAGCGATTTGGTAGTAATTTAGGAAAAGTAGAAGAATGTTGTACACAGCTCTGCAATGTCTACTTCAGACATCTGTCTAGCATATGTATCTTTGAAAGTAATCTTTTAAACCACTTAGACGTAAAAGGTCGGAGAAATACATAATGCAAATTACAGTGTAGTCGGATCTCATCCACATTTACAGAATCGGCAAAATTTCTTCTATTGTGTATAAAGCATATTACAGACAAAAAAAACATATTTTCACACATTGCACATCTTTAAAATTAACAATTATGATAGTTTCATTGATTTGTAGCTACTTTTCCAAAGTTATCAGCAAACAAACTATTGCACACCTAAAAATAAAGTTAAAAAACATAGGCCTCCTCCATATCCCCTCAAAGCCTCCTTTCCATCGCCAATATAGGTGTGCTTTCTACCATTTTGGTAGAAAAAATACAGCGATTTGGTAGTAATTTAGGAAAAGTAGAAGAATGTTGTACACAGCTCTGCAATGTCTACTTCAGAAATCTGTCTAGCATATGTATCTTTGAAAGTAATCTTTTAGACCACTTAGACGAAAAAGGTCGGAGAAATACATAATGCAAATTACAGTGTAGTCGGATCTCATCCACATTTACAGAATCGGCAAAATTTCTTCTATTGTGTATAAAGCATATTACAGACAAAAAAAAACATATTTTCACACATTCCACATCTTTAAAATTAACAATTATGAAAGTTTCATTGATTTGTAGCTACTTTTCCAAAGTTATCAGCAAACAAACTATTGCACACCTAAAAATAAAGTTAAAAAACATAGGCCTCCTCCATATCCCCTCAAAGCCTCCTTTCCATCGCCAATATAGGTGTGTTTTCTACCATTTTTGTAGAAAAAAAACAGTGACTTGGTAGTAATTTAGGAAAAGTAGAAGAATGTTGTACACAGCTATGCAATGTCTATTTGAGACATCTGTCTAGCATATGTATCTTTGAAAGTATTCTTTTAGACCACTTAGACGAAAAAGGTCGGAGAAATACATAATGCAAATTACAGTGTAGTTGGATCTTATCCACATTTACAGAATCGGCAAAATTTCTTCTACTGTGTATAAAGCATATTACAGACAAAAAAAAATATGTTCACACATTCCACATCATTAAAATGAACAATTATGATAGTTTGATTGATTTGTAACTACTTTTCCAGAATTGCCAGCAAACAGATTATTGCACACCTAAAAATAAAGTTAAAAAAACATAGGCCTCCTCCATATCCCCTCAAAGCCTCCTTTCCATCGCCAATATAGGTGTGTTTTCCACCATTTTGGTAGAAAAAAAACAGCGATTTGGTAGTAATTTAGGAAAAGTAGAAGAATGTTGTACACAGCTCTGCAATGTCTACTTCAGACATCTGTCTAGCATGTGTGTCTTTGAAAGTAATCTTTTAGACCACTTAGACGTAAAAGGTCGGAGAAATACATAATGCAAATTACAGTGTAGTCGGATCTCATCCACATTTACAGAATCGGCAAAATTTCTTCTATTGTGTATAAAGCATATTACAGACAAAAAAAAACATATTTTCACACATTCCACATCTTTAAAATTAACAATTATGATAGTTTCATTCATTTGTAGCTACTTTTCCAAAGTTATCAGCAAACAAACTATTGCACACCTAAAAATAAAGTTTAAAAACATAGGCCTCCTCCAAATCCCCTCAAAGCCTCCTTTCTATCGCCAATATAGGTGTGTTTTCTACCATTTTGGTAGAAAAAAAACAGCGATTTGGTAGTAATTTAGGAAAAGTAGAAGAATGTTGTACACAGCTCTGCAATGTCTACTTCAGAAATCTGTCTAGCATATGTATCTTTGAAAGTAATCTTTTAGACCACTTAGACGAAAAAGGTCGGAGAAATACATAATGCAAATTACAGTGTAGTCGGATCTCATCCACATTTACAGAATCGGCAAAATTTCTTCTATTGTGTATAAAGCATATTACAGACAAAAAAAACATATTTTCACACATTCCACATCTTTAAAATTAACAATTATGATAGTTTCATTGATTTGTAGCTACTTTTCCAAAGTTATCAGCAAACAAACTATTGCACACCTAAAAATAAAGTTAAAAAACATAGGCCTCCTCCATATCCCCTCAAAGCCTCCTTTCCATCGCCAATATAGGTGTGTTTTCTACCATTTTTGTAGAAAAAAAACAGCGATTTGGTAGTAATTTAGGAAAAGTAGAAGAATGTTGTACACAGCTCTGCAATGTCTACTTCAGACATCTGTCTAGCATATGTATCTTTGAAAGTAATCTTTTAAACCACTTAGACGTAAAAGGTCGGAGAAATACATAATGCAAATTACAGTGTAGTCGGATCTCATCCACATTTACAGAATCGGCAAAATTTCTTCTATTGTGTATAAAGCATATTACAGACAAAAAAAACATATTTTCACACATTGCACATCTTTAAAATTAACAATTATGATAGTTTCATTGATTTGTAGCTACTTTTCCAAAGTTATCAGCAAACAAACTATTGCACACCTAAAAATAAAGTTAAAAAACATAGGCCTCCTCCATATCCCCTCAAAGCCTCCTTTCCATCGCCAATATAGGTGTGCTTTCTACCATTTTGGTAGAAAAAATACAGCGATTTGGTAGTAATTTAGGAAAAGTAGAAGAATGTTGTACACAGCTCTGCAATGTCTACTTCAGAAATCTGTCTAGCATATGTATCTTTGAAAGTAATCTTTTAGACCACTTAGACGAAAAAGGTCGGAGAAATACATAATGCAAATTACAGTGTAGTCGGATCTCATCCACATTTACAGAATCGGCAAAATTTCTTCTATTGTGTATAAAGCATATTACAGACAAATAAAAACATATTTTCACACATTCCACATCTTTAAAATTAACAATTATGATAGTTTCATTGATTTGTAGCTACTTTTCCAAAGTTATCAGCAAACAAACTATTGCACACCTAAAAATAAAGTTAAAAAACATAGGCCTCCTCCATATCCCCTCAAAGCCTCCTTTCCATCGCCAATATAGGTGTGTTTTCTACCATTTTTGTAGAAAAAAAACAGTGATTTGGTAGTAATTTAGGAAAAGTAGAAGAATGTTGTACACAGCTATGCAATGTCTACTTGAGACATCTGTCTAGCATATGTATCTTTGAAAGTAATCTTTTAGACCACTTAGACGAAAAAGGTCGGAGAAATACATAATGCAAATTACAGTGTAGTCGGATCTTATCCACATTTACAGAATCGGCAAAATTTCTTCTACTGTGTATAAAGCATATTACAGACAAAAAAAAATATGTTCACACATTCCACATCATTAAAATGAACAATTATGATAGTTTGATTGATTTGTAACTACTTTTCCAGAATTGCCAGCAAACAGATTATTGCACACCTAAAAATAAAGTTAAAAAAACATAGGCCTCCTCCATATCCCCTCAAAGCCTCCTTTCCATCGCCAATATAGGTGTGTTTTCCACCATTTTGGTAGAAAAAAAACAGCGATTTGGTAGTAATTTAGGAAAAGTAGAAGAATGTTGTACACAGCTCTGCAATGTCTACTTCAGACATCTGTCTAGCATGTGTGTCTTTGAAAGTAATCTTTTAGACCACTTAGACGTAAAAGGTCGGAGAAATACATAATGCAAATTACAGTGTAGTCGGATCTCATCCACATTTACAGAATCGGCAAAATTTCTTCTATTGTGTATAAAGCATATTACAGACAAAAAAAAACATATTTTCACACATTCCACATCTTTAAAATTAACAATTATGATAGTTTCATTGATTTGTAGCTACTTTTCCAAAGTTATCAGCAAACAAACTATTGCACACCTAAAAATAAAGTCAAAAAACATAGGCCTCCTCCATATCCCCTCAAAGCCTCCTTTCCATCGCCAATATAGGTGTGTTTTCTACCATTTTTGTAGAAAAAAAACAGTGATTTGGTAGTAATTTAGGAAAAGTAGAAGAATGTTGTACACAGCTATGCAATGTCTACTTGAGACATCTGTCTAGCATATGTATCTTTGAAAGTAATCTTTTAGACCACTTAGACGAAAAAGGTCGGAGAAATACATAATGCAAATTACAGTGTAGTCGGATCTTATCCACATTTACAGTATCGGCAAAATTTCTTCTACTGTGTATAAAGCATATTACAGACAAAAAAAAAATATGTTCACACATTCCACATCATTAAAATGAACAATTATGATAGTTTGATTGATTTGTAACTACTTTTCCAGAATTGCCAGCAAACAGATTATTGCACACCTAAAAATAAAGTTAAAAAAACATAGGCCTCCTCCATATCCCCTCAAAGCCTCCTTTCCATCGCCAATATAGGTGTGTTTTCCACCATTTTGGTAGAAAAAAAACAGCGATTTGGTAGTAATTTAGGAAAAGTAGAAGAATGTTGTACACAGCTCTGCAATGTCTACTTCAGACATCTGTCTAGCATGTGTGTCTTTGAAAGTAATCTTTTAGACCACTTAGACGTAAAAGGTCGGAGAAATACATAATGCAAATTACAGTGTAGTCGGATCTCATCCACATTTACAGAATCGGCCAAATTTCTTCTATTGTGTATAAAGCATATTACAGACAAAAAAAAACATATTTTCACACATTCCACATCTTTAAAATTAACAATTATGATAGTTTCATTCATTTGTAGCTACTTTTCCAAAGTTATCAGCAAACAAACTATTGCACACCTAAAAATAAAGTTTAAAAAACATAGGCCTCCTCCAAATCCCCTCAAAGCCTCCTTTCTATCGCCAATATAGGTGTGTTTTCTACCATTTTGGTAGAAAAAAAACAGCGATTTGGTAGTAATTTAGGAAAAGTAGAAGAATGTTGTACACAGCTCTGCAATGTCTACTTCAGACATCTGTCTAGCATATGTATCTTTGAAAGTAATCTTTTAAACCACTTAGACGTAAAAGGTCGGAGAAATACATAATGCAAATTACAGTGTAGTCGGATCTCATCCACATTTACAGAATCGGCAAAATTTCTTCTATTGTGTATAAAGCATATTACAGACAAAAAAAAACATATTTTCACACATTGCACATCTTTAAAATTAACAATTATGATAGTTTCATTGATTTGTAGCTACTTTTCCAAAGTTATCAGCAAACAAACTATTGCACACCTAAAAATAAAGTTAAAAAACATAGGCCTCCTCCATATCCCCTCAAAGCCTCCTTTCCATCGCCAATATAGGTGTGCTTTCTACCATTTTGGTAGAAAAAATACAGCGATTTGGTAGTAATTTAGGAAAAGTAGAAGAATGTTGTACACAGCTCTGCAATGTCTACTTCAGAAATCTGTCTAGCATATGTATCTTTGAAAGTAATCTTTTAGACCACTTAGACGAAAAAGGTCGGAGAAATACATAATGCAAATTACAGTGTAGTCGGATCTCATCCACATTTACAGAATCGGCAAAATTTCTTCTATTGTGTATAAAGCATATTACAGACAAAAAAAACATATTTTCACACATTCCACATCTTTAAAATTAACAATTATGATAGTTTCATTGATTTGTAGCTACTTTTCCAAAGTTATCAGCAAACAAACTATTGCACACCTAAAAATAAAGTTAAAAAACATAGGCCTCCTCCATATCCCCTCAAAGCCTCCTTTCCATCGCCAATATAGGTGTGTTTTCTACCATTTTTGTAGAAAAAAAACAGTGATTTGGTAGTAATTTAGGAAAAGTAGAAGAATGTTGTACACAGCTATGCAATGTCTACTTGAGACATCTGTCTAGCATATGTATCTTTGAAAGTAATCTTTTAGACCACTTAGACGAAAAAGGACGGAGAAATACATAATGCAAATTACAGTGTAGTTGGATCTTATCCACATTTACAGAAGCGGCAAAATTTCTTCTACTGTGTATAAAGCATATTACAGACAAAAAAAAATATGTTCACACATTCCACATCATTAAAATGAACAATTATGATAGTTTGATTGATTTGTAACTACTTTTCCAGAATTGCCAGCAAACAGATTATTGCACACCTAAAAATAAAGTTAAAAAAACATAGGCCTCCTCCATATCCCCTCAAAGCCTCCTTTCCATCGCCAATATAGGTGTGTTTTCCACCATCTTGGTAGAAAAAAAACAGCGATTTGGTAGTAATTTAGGAAAAGTAGAAGAATGTTGTACACAGCTCTGCAATGTCTACTTCAGACATCTGTCTAGCATGTGTGTCTTTGAAAGTAATCTTTTAGACCACTTAGACGTAAAAGGTCGGAGAAATACATAATGCAAATTACAATTTAGTCGGATCTCATCCACATTTACAGAAGCGGCAAAATTTCTTCTATTGTGTATAAAGCATATTACAGACAAAAAAAACATATTTTCACACATTCCACATCTTTAAAATTAACAATTATGATAGTTTCATTGATTTGTAGCTACTTTTCCAAAGTTATCAGCAAACAAACTATTGCACACCTAAAAATAAAGTTAAAAAACATAGGCCTCCTCCATATCCCCTCAAAGCCTCCTTTCCATCGCCAATATAGGTGTGTTTTCTACCATTTTGGTAGAAAAAAAACAGTGATTTGGTAGTAATTTAGGAAAAGTAGAAGAATGTTGTACACAGCTATGCAATGTCTACTTGAGACATCTGTCTAGCATATGTATCTTTGAAAGTAATCTTTTAGACCACTTAGACGAAAAAGGTCGGAGAAATACATAATGCAAATTACAGTGTAGTTGGATCTTATCCACATTTACAGAATCGGCAAAATTTCTTCTACTGTGTATAAAGCATATTACAGACAAAAAAAAATATGTTCACACATTCCACATCATTAAAATGAACAATTATGATAGTTTGATTGATTTGTAACTACTTTTCCAGAATTGCCAGCAAACAGATTATTGCACACCTAAAAATAAAGTTAAAAAAACATAGGCCTCCTCCATATCCCCTCAAAGCCTCCTTTCCATCGCCAATATAGGTGTGTTTTCCACCATTTTGGTAGAAAAAAAACAGCGATTTGGTAGTAATTTAGGAAAAGTAGAAGAATGTTGTACACAGCTCTGCAATGTCTACTTCAGACATCTGTCTAGCATGTGTGTCTTTGAAAGTAATCTTTTAGACCACTTAGACGTAAAAGGTCGGAGAAATACATAATGCAAATTACAGTGTAGTCGGATCTCATCCACATTTACAGAATCGGCCAAATTTCTTCTATTGTGTATAAAGCATATTACAGACAAAAAAAAACATATTTTCACACATTCCACATCTTTAAAATTAACAATTATGATAGTTTCATTCATTTGTAGCTACTTTTCCAAAGTTATCAGCAAACAAACTATTGCACACCTAAAAATAAAGTTTAAAAAACATAGGCCTCCTCCAAATCCCCTCAAAGCCTCCTTTCTATCGCCAATATAGGTGTGTTTTCTACCATTTTGGTAGAAAAAAAACAGCGATTTGGTAGTAATTTAGGAAAAGTAGAAGAATGTTGTACACAGCTCTGCAATGTCTACTTCAGACATCTGTCTAGCATATGTATCTTTGAAAGTAATCTTTTAAACCACTTAGACGTAAAAGGTCGGAGAAATACATAATGCAAATTACAGTGTAGTCGGATCTCATCCACATTTACAGAATCGGCAAAATTTCTTCTATTGTGTATAAAGCATATTACAGACAAAAAAAAACATATTTTCACACATTGCACATCTTTAAAATTAACAATTATGATAGTTTCATTGATTTGTAGCTACTTTTCCAAAGTTATCAGCAAACAAACTATTGCACACCTAAAAATAAAGTTAAAAAACATAGGCCTCCTCCATATCCCCTCAAAGCCTCCTTTCCATCGCCAATATAGGTGTGCTTTCTACCATTTTGGTAGAAAAAATACAGCGATTTGGTAGTAATTTAGGAAAAGTAGAAGAATGTTGTACACAGCTCTGCAATGTCTACTTCAGAAATCTGTCTAGCATATGTATCTTTGAAAGTAATCTTTTAGACCACTTAGACGAAAAAGGTCGGAGAAATACATAATGCAAATTACAGTGTAGTCGGATCTCATCCACATTTACAGAATCGGCAAAATTTCTTCTATTGTGTATAAAGCATATTACAGACAAAAAAAACATATTTTCACACATTCCACATCTTTAAAATTAACAATTATGATAGTTTCATTGATTTGTAGCTACTTTTCCAAAGTTATCAGCAAACAAACTATTGCACACCTAAAAATAAAGTTAAAAAACATAGGCCTCCTCCATATCCCCTCAAAGCCTCCTTTCCATCGCCAATATAGGTGTGTTTTCTACCATTTTTGTAGAAAAAAAACAGTGATTTGGTAGTAATTTAGGAAAAGTAGAAGAATGTTGTACACAGCTATGCAATGTCTACTTGAGACATCTGTCTAGCATATGTATCTTTGAAAGTAATCTTTTAGACCACTTAGACGAAAAAGGACGGAGAAATACATAATGCAAATTACAGTGTAGTTGGATCTTATCCACATTTACAGAAGCGGCAAAATTTCTTCTACTGTGTATAAAGCATATTACAGACAAAAAAAAATATGTTCACACATTCCACATCATTAAAATGAACAATTATGATAGTTTGATTGATTTGTAACTACTTTTCCAGAATTGCCAGCAAACAGATTATTGCACACCTAAAAATAAAGTTAAAAAAACATAGGCCTCCTCCATATCCCCTCAAAGCCTCCTTTCCATCGCCAATATAGGTGTGTTTTCCACCATCTTGGTAGAAAAAAAACAGCGATTTGGTAGTAATTTAGGAAAAGTAGAAGAATGTTGTACACAGCTCTGCAATGTCTACTTCAGACATCTGTCTAGCATGTGTGTCTTTGAAAGTAATCTTTTAGACCACTTAGACGTAAAAGGTCGGAGAAATACATAATGCAAATTACAATTTAGTCGGATCTCATCCACATTTACAGAAGCGGCAAAATTTCTTCTATTGTGTATAAAGCATATAACAGACAAAAAAAACATATTTTCACACATTCCACATCTTTAAAATTAACAATTATGATAGTTTCATTGATTTGTAGCTACTTTTCCAAAGTTATCAGCAAACAAACTATTGCACACCTAAAAATAAAGTTAAAAAACATAGGCCTCCTCCATATCCCCTCAAAGCCTCCTTTCCATCGCCAATATAGGTGTGTTTTCTACCATTTTGGTAGAAAAAAAACAGTGATTTGGTAGTAATTTAGGAAAAGTAGAAGAATGTTGTACACAGCTATGCAATGTCTACTTGAGACATCTGTCTAGCATATGTATCTTTGAAAGTAATCTTTTAGACCACTTAGACGAAAAAGGTCGGAGAAATACATAATGCAAATTACAGTGTAGTTGGATCTTATCCACATTTACAGAATCGGCAAAATTTCTTCTACTGTGTATAAAGCATATTACAGACAAAAAAAAATATGTTCACACATTCCACATCATTAAAATGAACAATTATGATAGTTTGATTGATTTGTAACTACTTTTCCAGAATTGCCAGCAAACAGATTATTGCACACCTAAAAATAAAGTTAAAAAAACATAGGCCTCCTCCATATCCCCTCAAAGCCTCCATTCCATCGCCAATATAGGTGTGTTTTCCACCATCTTGGTAGAAAAAAAACAGCGATTTGGTAGTAATTTAGGAAAAGTAGAAGAATGTTGTACACAGCTCTGCAATGTCTACTTCAGACATCTGTCTAGCATGTGTGTCTTTGAAAGTAATCTTTTAGACCACTTAGACGTAAAAGGTCGGAGAAATACATAATGCAAATTACAATTTAGTCGGATCTCATCCACATTTACAGAAGCGGCAAAATTTCTTCTATTGTGTATAAAGCATATTACAGACAAAAAAAAAATATTTTCACACATTCCACATCTTTAAAATTAACAATTATGATAGTTTCATTGATTTGTAGCTACTTTTCCAAAGTTATCAGCAAACAAACTATTGCACACCTAAAAATAAAGTTAAAAAATATAGGCCTCCTCCATATCCCCTCAAAGCCTCCTTTCTATCGCCAATATAGGTGTGTTTTCTACCATTTTGGTAGAAAAAAAACAGCGATTTGGTAGTAATTTAGGAAAAGTAGAAGAATGTTGTACACAGCTCTGCAATGTCTACTTCAGACATCTGTCTAGCATATGTATCTTTGAAAGTAATCTTTTAAACCACTTAGACGTAAAAGGTCGGAGAAATACATAATGCAAATTACAGTGTAGTCGGATCTCATCCACAATTACAGAATCGGCAATATTTCTTCTATTGTGTATAAAGCATATTACAGACGAAAAAAAATATGTTCACACATTCCACATCATTAAAATTAACAATTATGATAGTTTGATTGATTTGTAACTACTTTTCCAGTATTGCCAGCAAACAGATTATTGCACACCTAAAAATAAAGTTAAAAAAACATAGGCCTCCTCCATATCCCCTCAAAGCCTCCTTTCCATCGCCAATATAGGTGTGTTTTCCACCATTTTGGTAGAAAAAAAACAGCGATTTGGTAGTAATTTAGGAAAAGTAGAAGAATGTTGTACACAGCTCTGCAATGTCTACTTCAGACATCTGTCTAGCATGTGTGTCTTTGAAAGTAATCTTTTAAACCACTTAGAGGTAAAAAGTCGGAGAAATACATAATGCAAATTACAGTGTAGTCGAATCTCATCCACATTTACAGAATAGGCAAAATTTCTTCTATTGTGTATAAAGCATATTACAGACAAAATAAAACATATTTTCACACATTCCACATCTTTAAAATTAACAATTATGATAGTTTCATTGATTTGTAGCTACTTTTCCAAAGTTATCAGCAAACAAACTATTGCACACCTAAAAATAAAGTAAAAAAACATAGGCCTCCTCCATATCCCCTCAAAGCCTCCTTTCCATCGCCAATATAGGTGTGTTTCCTACCATTTTGGTAGAAAAAAAACAGCGATTTGGTAGTAATTTAGGAAAAGTAGAAGAATGTTGTACACAGCTCTGCAATGTCTACTTCAGACATCTGTCTAGCATATGTATCTTTGAAAGTAATCTTTTAAACCACTTAGACGTAAAAGGTCGGAGAAATACATAATGCAAATTACAGTGTAGTCGGATCTCATCCACATTTACAGAATCGGCAAAATTTCTTCTATTGTGTATAAAGCATATTACAGACAAAAAAAACATATTTTCACACATTGCACATCTTTAAAATTAACAATTATGATAGTTTCATTGATTTGTAGCTACTTTTCCAAAGTTATCAGCAAACAAACTATTGCACACCTAAAAATAAAGTTAAAAAACATAGGCCTCCTCCATATCCCCTCAAAGCCTCCTTTCCATCGCCAATATAGGTGTGCTTTCTACCATTTTGGTAGAAAAAATACAGCGATTTGGTAGTAATTTAGGAAAAGTAGAAGAATGTTGTACACAGCTCTGCAATGTCTACTTCAGAAATCTGTCTAGCATATGTATCTTTGAAAGTAATCTTTTAGACCACTTAGACGAAAAAGGTCGGAGAAATACATAATGCAAATTACAGTGTAGTCGGATCTCATCCACATTTACAGAATCGGCAAAATTTCTTCTATTGTGTATAAAGCATATTACAGACAAAAAAAAACATATTTTCACACATTCCACATCTTTAAAATTAACAATTATGATAGTTTCATTGATTTGTAGCTACTTTTCCAAAGTTATCAGCAAACAAACTATTGCACACCTAAAAATAAAGTTAAAAAACATAGGCCTCCTCCATATCCCCTCAAAGCTTCCTTTCCATCGCCAATATAGGTGTGTTTTCTACCATTTTTGTAGAAAAAAAACAGTGATTTGGTAGTAATTTAGGAAAAGTAGAAGAATGTTGCACACAGCTATGCAATGTCTATTTGAGACATCTGTCTAGCATATGTATCTTTGAAAGTAATCTTTTAGACCACTTAGACGAAAAAGGTCGGAGAAATACATAATGCAAATTACAGTGTAGTCGGATCTTATCCACATTTACAGAATCGGCAAAATTTCTTCTACTGTGTATAAAGCATATTACAGACAAAAAAAAATATGTTCACACATTCCACATCATTAAAATGAACAATTATGATAGTTTGATTGATTTGTAACTACTTTTCCAGAATTGCCAGCAAACAGATTATTGCACACCTAAAAATAAAGTTAAAAAAACATAGGCCTCCTCCATATCCCCTCAAAGCCTCCTTTCCATCGCCAATATAGGTGTGTTTTCCACCATTTTGGTAGAAAAAAAACAGCGATTTGGTAGTAATTTAGGAAAAGTAGAAGAATGTTGTACACAGCTCTGCAATGTCTACTTCAGACATCTGTCTAGCATGTGTGTCTTTGAAAGTAATCTTTTAGACCACTTAGACGTAAAAGGTCGGAGAAATACATAATGCAAATTACAGTGTAGTCGGATCTCATCCACATTTACAGAATCGGCAAAATTTCTTCTATTGTGTATAAAGCATATTACAGACAAAAAAAAACATATTTTCACACATTGCACATCTTTAAAATTAACAATTATGATAGTTTCATTGATTTGTAGCTACTTTTCCAAAGTTATCAGCAAACAAACTATTGCACACCTAAAAATAAAGTTAAAAAACATAGGCCTCCTCCATATCCCCTCAAAGCCTCCTTTCCATCGCCAATATAGGTGTGCTTTCTACCATTTTGGTAGAAAAAATACAGCGATTTGGTAGTAATTTAGGAAAAGTAGAAGAATGTTGTACACAGCTCTGCAATGTCTACTTCAGAAATCTGTCTAGCATATGTATCTTTGAAAGTAATCTTTTAGACCACTTAGACGAAAAAGGTCGGAGAAATACATAATGCAAATTACAGTGTAGTCGGATCTCATCCACATTTACAGAATCGGCAAAATTTCTTCTATTGTGTATAAAGCATATTACAGACAAAAAAAAACATATTTTCACACATTCCACATATTTAAAATTAACAATTATGATAGTTTCATTGTTTTGTAGCTACTTTTCCAAAGTTATCAGCAAACAAACTATTGCACACCTAAAAATAAAGTTAAAAAACATAGGCCTCCTCCATATCCCCTCAAAGCCTCCTTTCCATCGCCAATATAGGTGTGTTTTCTACCATTTTTGTAGAAAAAAAACAGTGATTTGGTAGTAATTTAGGAAAGTAGAAGAATGTTGTACACAGCTATGCAATGTCTACTTGAGACATCTGTCTAGCATATATATCTTTGAAAGTAATCTTTTAGACCACTTAGACGAAAAAGGTCGGAGAAATACATAATGCAAATTACAGTGTAGTTGGATCTTATCCACATTTACAGAATCGGCAAAATTTCTTCTACTGTGTATAAAGCATATTACAGACAAAAAAAAATATGTTCACACATTCCACATCATTAAAATGAACAATTATGATAGTTTGATTGATTTGTAACTACTTTTCCAGAATTGCCAGCAAACAGATTATTGCACACCTAAAAATAAAGTTAAAAAAACATAGGCCTCCTCCATATCCCCTCAAAGCCTCCTTTCCATCGCCAATATAGGTGTGTTTTCCACCATCTTGGTAGAAAAAAAACAGCGATTTGGTAGTAATTTAGGAAAAGTAGAAGAATGTTGTACACAGCTCTGCAATGTCTACTTCAGACATCTGTCTAGCATGTGTGTCTTTGAAAGTAATCTTTTAGACCACTTAGACGTAAAAGGTCGGAGAAATACATAATGCAAACTACAATTTAGTCGGATCTCATCCACATTTACAGAAGCGGCAAAATTTCTTCTATTGTGTATAAAGCATATTACAGACAAAAAAAAAATATTTTCACACATTCCGCATCTTTAAAATTAACAATTATGATAGTTTCATTGATTTGTAGCTACTTTTCCAAAGTTATCAGCAAACAAACTATTGCACACCTAAAAATAAAGTTAAAAAATATAGGCCTCCTCCATATCCCCTCAAAGCCTCCTTTCTATCGCCAATATAGGTGTGTTTTCTACCATTTTGGTAGAAAAAAAACAGCGATTTGGTAGTAATTTAGGAAAAGTAGAAGAATGTTGCACACAGCTCTGCAATGTCTACTTCAGACATCTGTCTAGCATATGTATCTTTGAAAGTAATCTTTTAAACCACTTAGACGTAAAAGGTCGGAGAAATACATAATGCAAATTACAGTGTAGTCGGATCTCATCCACAATTACAGAATCGGCAATATTTCTTCTATTGTGTATAAAGCATATTACAGACGAAAAAAAAATATTTTCACACATTGCACATCTTTAAAATTAACAATTATGATAGTTTCATTGATTTGTAGCTACTTTTCCAAAGTTATCAGCAAACAAACTATTGCACACCTAAAAATAAAGTTAAAAAACATAGGCCTCCTCCATATCCCCTCAAAGCCTCCTTTCCATCGCCAATATAGGTGTGTTTTCTACCATTTTGGTAGAAAAAATACAGCGATTTGGTAGTAATTTAGGAAAAGTAGAAGAATGTTGTACACAGCTCTGCAATGTCTGCTTCAGAAATCTGTCTAGCATAAGTATCTTTGAAAGTAATCTTTTAGACCACTTAGACGAAAAAGGTCGGAGAAATACATAATGCAAATTACAGTGTAGTCGGATCTTATCCACATTTACAGAATCGGCAAAATTTCTTCTACTGTGTATAAAGCATATTACAGACAAAAAA
Source organism: Phyllobates terribilis (assembly GCF_046119375.1). Classification (NCBI taxonomy): domain Eukaryota; kingdom Metazoa; phylum Chordata; class Amphibia; order Anura; family Dendrobatidae; genus Phyllobates; species Phyllobates terribilis. Next base: position 140,863,260 of record NW_027362762.1, read on the forward strand.
AAATATGTTCACACATTCCACATCATTAAAATGAACAATTATGATAGTTTGATTGATTTGTAACTACTTTTCCAGAATTGCCAGCAAACAGATTATTGCACACCTAAAAATAAAGTTAAAAAAACATAAGCCTCCTCCATATCCCCTCAAAGCCTCCTTTCCATCGCCAATATAGGTGTGTTTTCCACCATTTTGGTAGAAAAAAAACAGCGATTTGGTAGTAATTTAGGAAAAGTAGAAGAATGTTGTACACAGCTCTGCAATGTCTACTTCAGACATCTGTCTAGCATGTGTGTCTTTGAAAGTAATCTTTTAGACCACTTAGACGTAAAAGGTCGGAGAAATACATAATGCAAATTACAGTGTAGTCGGATCTCATCCACATTTACAGAATCGGCAAAATTTCTTCTATTGTGTATAAAGCATATTACAGACAAAAAAAAACATATTTTCACACATTCCACATCTTTAAAATTAACAATTATGATAGTTTCATTCATTTGTAGCTACTTTTCCAAAGTTATCAGCAAACAAACTATTGCACACCTAAAAATAAAGTTAAAAAACATAGGCCTCCTCCATATCCCCTCAAAGCCTCCTTTCTATCGCCAATATAGGTGTGTTTTCTACCATTTTGGTAGAAAAAAAACAGCGATTTGGTAGTAATTTAGGAAAAGTAGAAGAATGTTGTACACAGCTCTGCAATGTCTACTTCAGACATCTGTCTAGCATATGTATCTTTGAAAGTAATCTTTTAAACCACTTAGACGTAAAAGGTCGGAGAAATACATAATGCAAATTACAGTGTAGTCGGATCTCATCCACATTTACAGAATCGGCAAAATTTCTTCTATTGTGTATAAAGCATATTACAGACAAAAAAAAACATATTTTCACACATTGCACATCTTTAAAATTAACAATTATGATAGTTTCATTGATTTGTAGCTACTTTTCCAAAGTTATCAGCAAACAAACTATTGCACACCTAAAAATAAAGTTAAAAAACATAGGCCTCCTCCATATCCCCTCAAAGCCTCCTTTCCATCGCCAATATAGGTGTGCTTTCTACCATTTTGGTAGAAAAAATACAGCGATTTGGTAGTAATTTAGGAAAAGTAGAAGAATGTTGTACACAGCTCTGCAATGTCTACTTCAGAAATCTGTCTAGCATATGTATCTTTGAAAGTAATCTTTTAGACCACTTAGACGAAAAAGGTCGGAGAAATACATAATGCAAATTACAGTGTAGTCGGATCTCATCCACATTTACAGAATCGGCAAAATTTCTTCTATTGTGTATAAAGCATATTACAGACAAAAAAAAACATATTTTCACACATTCCACATATTTAAAATTAACAATTATGATAGTTTCATTGTTTTGTAGCTACTTTTCCAAAGTTATCAGCAAACAAACTATTGCACACCTAAAAATAAAGTTAAAAAACATAGGCCTCCTCCATATCCCCTCAAAGCCTCCTTTCCATCGCCAATATAGGTGTGTTTTCTACCATTTTTGTAGAAAAAAAACAGTGATTTGGTAGTAATTTAGGAAAAGTAGAAGAATGTTGTACACAGCTATGCAATGTCTACTTGAGACATCTGTCTAGCATATGTATCTTTGAAAGTAATCTTTTAGACCACTTAGACGAAAAAGGTCGGAGAAATACATAATGCAAATTACAGTGTAGTTGGATCTTATCCACATTTACAGAATCGGCAAAATTTCTTCTACTGTGTATAAAGCATATTACAGACAAAAAAAAATATGTTCACACATTCCACATCATTAAAATGAACAATTATGATAGTTTGATTGATTTGTAACTACTTTTCCAGAATTGCCAGCAAACAGATTATTGCACACCTAAAAATAAAGTTAAAAAAACATAAGCCTCCTCCATATCCCCTCAAAGCCTCCTTTCCATCGCCAATATAGGTGTGTTTTCCACCATTTTGGTAGAAAAAAAACAGCGATTTGGTAGTAATTTAGGAAAAGTAGAAGAATGTTGTACACAGCTCTGCAATGTCTACTTCAGACATCTGTCTAGCATGTGTGTCTTTGAAAGTAATCTTTTAGACCACTTAGACGTAAAAGGTCGGAGAAATACATAATGCAAATTACAGTGTAGTCGGATCTCATCCACATTTACAGAATCGGCAAAATTTCTTCTATTGTGTATAAAGCATATTACAGACAAAAAAAAACATATTTTCACACATTCCACATCTTTAAAATTAACAATTATGATAGTTTCATTCATTTGTAGCTACTTTTCCAAAGTTATCAGCAAACAAACTATTGCACACCTAAAAATAAAGTTAAAAAACATAGGCCTCCTCCATATCCCCTCAAAGCCTCCTTTCTATCGCCAATATAGGTGTGTTTTCTACCATTTTTGTAGAAAAAAAACAGTGATTTGGTAGTAATTTAGGAAAAGTAGAAGAATGTTGTACACAGCTATGCAATGTCTACTTGAGACATCTGTCTAGCATATGTATCTTTGAAAGTAATCTTTTAGACCACTTAGACGAAAAAGGTCGGAGAAATACATAATGCAAATTACAGTGTAGTTGGATCTTATCCACATTTACAGAATCGGCAAAATTTCTTCTACTGTGTATAAAGCATATTACAGACAAAAAAAAATATGTTCACACATTCCACATCATTAAAATGAACAATTATGATAGTTTGATTGATTTGTAACTACTTTTCCAGAATTGCCAGCAAACAGATTATTGCACACCTAAAAATAAAGTTAAAAAAACATAAGCCTCCTCCATATCCCCTCAAAGCCTCCTTTCCATCGCCAATATAGGTGTGTTTTCCACCATTTTGGTAGAAAAAAAACAGCGATTTGGTAGTAATTTAGGAAAAGTAGAAGAATGTTGTACACAGCTCTGCAATGTCTACTTCAGACATCTGTCTAGCATGTGTGTCTTTGAAAGTAATCTTTTAGACCACTTAGACGTAAAAGGTCGGAGAAATACATAATGCAAATTACAGTGTAGTCGGATCTCATCCACATTTACAGAATCGGCAAAATTTCTTCTATTGTGTATAAAGCATATTACAGACAAAAAAAAACATATTTTCACACATTCCACATCTTTAAAATTAACAATTATGATAGTTTCATTCATTTGTAGCTACTTTTCCAAAGTTATCAGCAAACAAACTATTGCACACCTAAAAATAAAGTTAAAAAACATAGGCCTCCTCCATATCCCCTCAAAGCCTCCTTTCTATCGCCAATATAGGTGTGTTTTCTACCATTTTGGTAGAAAAAAAACAGCGATTTGGTAGTAATTTAGGAAAAGTAGAAGAATGTTGTACACAGCTCTGCAATGTCTACTTCAGACATCTGTCTAGCATATGTATCTTTGAAAGTAATCTTTTAAACCACTTAGACGTAAAAGGTCGGAGAAATACATAATGCAAATTACAGTGTAGTCGGATCTCATCCACATTTACAGAATCGGCAAAATTTCTTCTATTGTGTATAAAGCATATTACAGACAAAAAAAAACATATTTTCACACATTGCACATCTTTAAAATTAACAATTATGATAGTTTCATTGATTTGTAGCTACTTTTCCAAAGTTATCAGCAAACAAACTATTGCACACCTAAAAATAAAGTTAAAAAACATAGGCCTCCTCCATATCCCCTCAAAGCCTCCTTTCCATCGCCAATATAGGTGTGCTTTCTACCATTTTGGTAGAAAAAATACAGCGATTTGGTAGTAATTTAGGAAAAGTAGAAGAATGTTGTACACAGCTCTGCAATGTCTACTTCAGAAATCTGTCTAGCATATGTATCTTTGAAAGTAATCTTTTAGACCACTTAGACGAAAAAGGTCGGAGAAATACATAATGCAAATTACAGTGTAGTCGGATCTCATCCACATTTACAGAATCGGCAAAATTTCTTCTATTGTGTATAAAGCATATTACAGACAAAAAAAAACATATTTTCACACATTCCACATATTTAAAATTAACAATTATGATAGTTTCATTGTTTTGTAGCTACTTTTCCAAAGTTATCAGCAAACAAACTATTGCACACCTAAAAATAAAGTTAAAAAACATAGGCCTCCTCCATATCCCCTCAAAGCCTCCTTTCCATCGCCAATATAGGTGTGTTTTCTACCATTTTTGTAGAAAAAAAACAGTGATTTGGTAGTAATTTAGGAAAAGTAGAAGAATGTTGTACACAGCTATGCAATGTCTACTTGAGACATCTGTCTAGCATATGTATCTTTGAAAGTAATCTTTTAGACCACTTAGACGAAAAAGGTCGGAGAAATACATAATGCAAATTACAGTGTAGTTGGATCTTATCCACATTTACAGAATCGGCAAAATTTCTTCTACTGTGTATAAAGCATATTACAGACAAAAAAAAATATGTTCACACATTCCACATCATTAAAATGAACAATTATGATAGTTTGATTGATTTGTAACTACTTTTCCAGAATTGCCAGCAAATAGATTATTGCACACCTAAAAATAAAGTTAAAAAAACATAGGCCTCCTCCATATCCCCTCAAAGCCTCCTTTCCATCGCCAATATAGGTGTGTTTTCCACCATCTTGGTAGAAAAAAAACAGCGATTTGGTAGTAATTTAGGAAAAGTAGAAGAATGTTGTACACAGCTCTGCAATGTCTACTTCAGACATCTGTCTAGCATGTGTGTCTTTGAAAGTAATCTTTTAGACCACTTAGACGTAAAAGTTCGGAGAAATACATAATGCAAATTACAATTTAGTCGGATCTCATCCACATTTACAGAAGCGGCAAAATTTCTTCTATTGTGTATAAAGCATATTACAGACAAAAAAAAAATATTTTCACACATTCCGCATCTTTAAAATTAACAATTATGATAGTTTCATTGATTTGTAGCTACTTTTCCAAAGTTATCAGCAAACAAACTATTGCACACCTAAAAATAAAGTTAAAAAATATAGGCCTCCTCCATATCCCCTCAAAGCCTCCTTTCTATCGCCAATATAGGTGTGTTTTCTACCATTTTGGTAGAAAAAAAACAGCGATTTGGTAGTAATTTAGGAAAAGTAGAAGAATGTTGTACACAGCTCTGCAATGTCTACTTCAGACATCTGTCTAGCATATGTATCTTTGAAAGTAATCTTTTAAACCACTTAGACGTAAAAGGTCGGAGAAATACATAATGCAAATTACAGTGTAGTCGGATCTCATCCACAATTACAGAATCGGCAATATTTCTTCTATTGTGTATAAAGCATATTACAGACGAAAAAAAAATATTTTCACACATTGCACATCTTTAAAATTAACAATTATGATAGTTTCATTGATTTGTAGCTACTTTTCCAAAGTTATCAGCAAACAAACTATTGCACACCTAAAAATAAAGTTAAAAAACATAGGCCTCCTCCATATCCCCTCAAAGCCTCCTTTCCATCGCCAATATAGGTGTGTTTTCTACCATTTTGGTAGAAAAAATACAGCGATTTGGTAGTAATTTAGGAAAAGTAGAAGAATGTTGTACACAGCTCTGCAATGTCTGCTTCAGAAATCTGTCTAGCATAAGTATCTTTGAAAGTAATCTTTTAGACCACTTAGACGAAAAAGGTCGGAGAAATACATAATGCAAATTACAGTGTAGTCGGATCTTATCCACATTTACAGAATCGGCAAAATTTCTTCTACTGTGTATAAAGCATATTACAGACAAAAAAAAATATGTTCACACATTCCACATCATTAAAATGAACAATTATGATAGTTTGATTGATTTGTAACTACTTTTCCAGAATTGCCAGCAAATAGATTATTGCACACCTAAAAATAAAGTTAAAAAAACATAGGCCTCCTCCATATCCCCTCAAAGCCTCCTTTCCATCGCCAATATAGGTGTGTTTTCTACCATTTTGGTAGAAAAAAAACAGCGATTTGGTAGTAATTTAGGAAAAGTAGAAGAATGTTGTACACAGCTCTGCAATGTCTACTTCAGACATCTGTCTAGCATGTGTGTCTTTGAAAGTAATCTTTTAGACCACTTAGACGTAAAAGGTCGGAGAAATACATAATGCAAATTACAGTGTAGTCGGATCTCATCCACATTTACAGAATCGGCAAAATTTCTTCTATTGTGTATAAAGCATATTACAGACAAAAAAAAACATATTTTCACACATTCCACATCTTTAAAATTAACAATTATGATAGTTTCATTCATTTGTAGCTACTTTTCCAAAGTTATCAGCAAACAAACTATTGCACACCTAAAAATAAAGTTAAAAAACATAGGCCTCCTCCATATCCCCTCAAAGCCTCCTTTCTATCGCCAATATAGGTGTGTTTTCTACCATTTTGGTAGAAAAAAAACAGCGATTTGGTAGTAATTTAGGAAAAGTAGAAGAATGTTGTACACAGCTCTGCAATGTCTACTTCAGACATCTGTCTAGCATATGTATCTTTGAAAGTAATCTTTTAAACCACTTAGACGTAAAAGGTCGGAGAAATACATAATGCAAATTACAGTGTAGTCGGATCTCATCCACATTTACAGAATCGGCAAAATTTCTTCTATTGTGTATAAAGCATATTACAGACAAAAAAAAACATATTTTCACACATTGCACATCTTTAAAATTAACAATTATGATAGTTTCATTGATTTGTAGCTACTTTTCCAAAGTTATCAGCAAACAAACTATTGCACACCTAAAAATAAAGTTAAAAAACATAGGCCTCCTCCATATCCCCTCAAAGCCTCCTTTCCATCGCCAATATAGGTGTGCTTTCTACCATTTTGGTAGAAAAAATACAGCGATTTGGTAGTAATTTAGGAAAAGTAGAAGAATGTTGTACACAGCTCTGCAATGTCTACTTCAGAAATCTGTCTAGCATATGTATCTTTGAAAGTAATCTTTTAGACCACTTAGACGAAAAAGGTCGGAGAAATACATAATGCAAATTACAGTGTAGTCGGATCTCATCCACATTTACAGAATCGGCAAAATTTCTTCTATTGTGTATAAAGCATATTACAGACAAAAAAAAACATATTTTCACACATTCCACATATTTAAAATTAACAATTATGATAGTTTCATTGTTTTGTAGCTACTTTTCCAAAGTTATCAGCAAACAAACTATTGCACACCTAAAAATAAAGTTAAAAAACATAGGCCTCCTCCATATCCCCTCAAAGCCTCCTTTCCATCGCCAATATAGGTGTGTTTTCTACCATTTTTGTAGAAAAAAAACAGTGATTTGGTAGTAATTTAGGAAAAGTAGAAGAATGTTGTACACAGCTATGCAATGTCTACTTGAGACATCTGTCTAGCATATGTATCTTTGAAAGTAATCTTTTAGACCACTTAGACGAAAAAGGTCGGAGAAATACATAATGCAAATTACAGTGTAGTTGGATCTTATCCACATTTACAGAATCGGCAAAATTTCTTCTACTGTGTATAAAGCATATTACAGACAAAAAAAAATATGTTCACACATTCCACATCATTAAAATGAACAATTATGATAGTTTGATTGATTTGTAACTACTTTTCCAGAATTGCCAGCAAACAGATTATTGCACACCTAAAAATAAAGTTAAAAAAACATAGGCCTCCTCCATATCCCCTCAAAGCCTCCTTTCCATCGCCAATATAGGTGTGTTTTCCACCATCTTGGTAGAAAAAAAACAGCGATTTGGTAGTAATTTAGGAAAAGTAGAAGAATGTTGTACACAGCTCTGCAATGTCTACTTCAGACATCTGTCTAGCATGTGTGTCTTTGAAAGTAATCTTTTAGACCACTTAGATGTAAAAGGTCGGAGAAATACATAATGCAAATTACAATTTAGTCGGATCTCATCCACATTTACAGAAGCGGCAAAATTTCTTCTATTGTGTATAAAGCATATTACAGACAAAAAAAAAATATTTTCACACATTCCGCATCTTTAAAATTAACAATTATGATAGTTTCATTGATTTGTAGCTACTTTTCCAAAGTTATCAGCAAACAAACTATTGCACACCTAAAAATAAAGTTAAAAAATATAGGCCTCCTCCATATCCCCTCAAAGCCTCCTTTCTATCGCCAATATAGGTGTGTTTTCTACCATTTTGGTAGAAAAAAAACAGCGATTTGGTAGTAATTTAGGAAAAGTAGAAGAATGTTGTACACAGCTCTGCAATGTCTACTTCAGACATCTGTCTAGCATATGTATCTTTGAAAGTAATCTTTTAAACCACTTAGACGTAAAAGGTCGGAGAAATACATAATGCAAATTACAGTGTAGTCGGATCTCATCCACAATTACAGAATCGGCAATATTTCTTCTATTGTGTATAAAGCATATTACAGACGAAAAAAAAATATTTTCACACATTGCACATCTTTAAAATTAACAATTATGATAGTTTCATTGATTTGTAGCTACTTTTCCAAAGTTATCAGCAAACAAACTATTGCACACCTAAAAATAAAGTTAAAAAACATAGGCCTCCTCCATATCCCCTCAAAGCCTCCTTTCCATCGCCAATATAGGTGTGTTTTCTACCATTTTGGTAGAAAAAATACAGCGATTTGGTAGTAATTTAGGAAAAGTAGAAGAATGTTGTACACAGCTCTGCAATGTCTGCTTCAGAAATCTGTCTAGCATAAGTATCTTTGAAAGTAATCTTTTAGACCACTTAGACGAAAAAGGTCGGAGAAATACATAATGCAAATTACAGTGTAGTCGGATCTTATCCACATTTACAGAATCGGCAAAATTTCTTCTACTGTGTATAAAGCATATTACAGACAAAAAAAAATATGTTCACACATTCCACATCATTAAAATGAACAATTATGATAGTTTGATTGATTTGTAACTACTTTTCCAGTATTGCCAGCAAACAGATTATTGCACACCTAAAAATAAAGTTAAAAAAACATAGGCCTCCTCCATATCCCCTCAAAGCCTCCTTTCTATCGCCAATATAGGTGTGTTTTCTACCATTTTGGTAGAAAAAAAACAGCGATTTGGTAGTAATTTAGGAAAAGTAGAAGAATGTTGTACACAGCTCTGCAATGTCTACTTCAGACATCTGTCTAGCATATGTATCTTTGAAAGTAATCTTTTAAACCACTTAGACGTAAAAGGTCGGAGAAATACATAATGCAAATTACAGTGTAGTCGGATCTCATCCACAATTACAGAATCGGCAATATTTCTTCTATTGTGTATAAAGCATATTACAGACGAAAAAAAAATATTTTCAGACATTGCACATCTTTAAAACTAACAATTATGATAGTTTCATTGATTTGTAGCTACTTTTCCAAAGTTATCAGCAAACAAACTATTGCACACCTAAAAATAAAGTTAAAAAATATAGGCCTCCTCCATATCCCCTCAAAGCCTCCTTTCTATCGCCAATATAGGTGTGTTTTCTACCATTTTGGTAGAAAAAATACAGCGATTTGGTAGTAATTTAGGAAAAGTAGAAGAATGTTGTACACAGCTCTGCAATGTCTACTTCAGAAATCTGTCTAGCATATGTATCTTTGAAAGTAATCTTTTAGACCACTTAGACGAAAAAGGTCGGAGAAATACATAATGCAAATTACAGTGTAGTCGGATCTCATCCACATTTACAGAATCGGCAAAATTTCTTCTATTGTGTATAAAGCATATTACAGACAAAAAAAAACATATTTTCACACATTCCACATATTTAAAATTAACAATTATGATAGTTTCATTGTTTTGTAGCTACTTTTCCAAAGTTATCAGCAAACAAACTATTGCACACCTAAAAATAAAGTTAAAAAACATAGGCCTCCTCCATATCCCCTCAAAGCCTCCTTTCCATCGCCAATATAGGTGTGTTTTCTACCATTTTTGTAGAAAAAAAACAGTGATTTGGTAGTAATTTAGGAAAAGTAGAAGAATGTTGTACACAGCTATGCAATGTCTACTTGAGACATCTGTCTAGCATATGTATCTTTGAAAGTAATCTTTTAGACCACTTAGACGAAAAAGGTCGGAGAAATACATAATGCAAATTACAGTGTAGTTGGATGTTATCCACATTTACAGAATCGGCAAAATTTCTTCTACTGTGTATAAAGCATATTACAGACAAAAAAAAATATGTTCACACATTCCACATCATTAAAATGAACAATTATGATAGTTTGATTGATTTGTAACTACTTTTCCAGAATTGCCAGCAAACAGATTATTGCACACCTAAAAATAAAGTTAAAAAAACATAGGCCTCCTCCATATCCCCTCAAAGCCTCCTTTCCATCGCCAATATAGGTGTGTTTTCCACCATCTTGGTAGAAAAAAAACAGCGATTTGGTAGTAATTTAGGAAAAGTAGAAGAATGTTGTACACAGCTCTGCAATGTCTACTTCAGACATCTGTCTAGCATGTGTGTCTTTGAAAGTAATCTTTTAGACCACTTAGACGTAAAAGTTCGGAGAAATACATAATGCAAATTACAATTTAGTCGGATCTCATCCACATTTACAGAAGCGGCAAAATTTCTTCTATTGTGTATAAAGCATATTACAGACAAAAAAAAAATATTTTCACACATTCCGCATCTTTAAAATTAACAATTATGATAGTTTCATTGATTTGTAGCTACTTTTCCAAAGTTATCAGCAAACAAACTATTGCACACCTAAAAATAAAGTTAAAAAATATAGGCCTCCTCCATATCCCCTCAAAGCCTCCTTTCTATCGCCAATATAGGTGTGTTTTCTACCATTTTGGTAGAAAAAAAACAGCGATTTGGTAGTAATTTAGGAAAAGTAGAAGAATGTTGTACACAGCTCTGCAATGTCTACTTCAGACATCTGTCTAGCATATGTATCTTTGAAAGTAATCTTTTAAACCACTTAGACGTAAAAGGTCGGAGAAATACATAATGCAAATTACAGTGTAGTCGGATCTCATCCACAATTACAGAATCGGCAATATTTCTTCTATTGTGTATAAAGCATATTACAGACGAAAAAAAAATATTTTCACACATTGCACATCTTTAAAATTAACAATTATGATAGTTTCATTGATTTGTAGCTACTTTTCCAAAGTTATCAGCAAACAAACTATTGCACACCTAAAAATAAAGTTAAAAAACATAGGCCTCCTCCATATCCCCTCAAAGCCTCCTTTCCATCGCCAATATAGGTGTGTTTTCTACCATTTTGGTAGAAAAAATACAGCGATTTGGTAGTAATTTAGGAAAAGTAGAAGAATGTTGTACACAGCTCTGCAATGTCTGCTTCAGAAATCTGTCTAGCATAAGTATCTTTGAAAGTAATCTTTTAGACCACTTAGACGAAAAAGGTCGGAGAAATACATAATGCAAATTACAGTGTAGTCGGATCTTATCCACATTTACAGAATCGGCAAAATTTCTTCTACTGTGTATAAAGCATATTACAGACAAAAAAAAATATGTTCACACATTCCACATCATTAAAATGAACAATTATGATAGTTTGATTGATTTGTAACTACTTTTCCAGAATTGCCAGCAAATAGATTATTGCACACCTAAAAATAAAGTTAAAAAAACATAGGCCTCCTCCATATCCCCTCAAAGCCTCCTTTCCATCGCCAATATAGGTGTGTTTTCCACCATTTTGGTAGAAAAAAAACAGCGATTTGGTAGTAATTTAGGAAAAGTAGAAGAATGTTGTACACAGCTCTGCAATGTCTACTTCAGACATCTGTCTAGCATGTGTGTCTTTGAAAGTAATCTTTTAGACCACTTAGACGTAAAAGGTCGGAGAAATACATAATGCAAATTACAGTGTAGTCGGATCTCATCCACATTTACAGAATCGGCAAAATTTCTTCTATTGTGTATAAAGCATATTACAGACAAAAAAAAACATATTTTCACACATTCCACATCTTTAAAATTAACAATTATGATAGTTTCATTCATTTGTAGCTACTTTTCCAAAGTTATCAGCAAACAAACTATTGCACACCTAAAAATAAAGTTAAAAAACATAGGCCTCCTCCATATCCCCTCAAAGCCTCCTTTCTATCGCCAATATAGGTGTGTTTTCTACCATTTTGGTAGAAAAAAAACAGCGATTTGGTAGTAATTTAGGAAAAGTAGAAGAATGTTGTACACAGCTCTGCAATGTCTACTTCAGACATCTGTCTAGCATATGTATCTTTGAAAGTAATCTTTTAAACCACTTAGACGTAAAAGGTCGGAGAAATACATAATGCAAATTACAGTGTAGTCGGATCTCATCCACATTTACAGAATCGGCAAAATTTCTTCTATTGTGTATAAAGCATATTACAGACAAAAAAAAACATATTTTCACACATTGCACATCTTTAAAATTAACAATTATGATAGTTTCATTGATTTGTAGCTACTTTTCCAAAGTTATCAGCAAACAAACTATTGCACACCTAAAAATAAAGTTAAAAAACATAGGCCTCCTCCATATCCCCTCAAAGCCTCCTTTCCATCGCCAATATAGGTGTGCTTTCTACCATTTTGGTAGAAAAAATACAGCGATTTGGTAGTAATTTAGGAAAAGTAGAAGAATGTTGTACACAGCTCTGCAATGTCTACTTCAGAAATCTGTCTAGCATATGTATCTTTGAAAGTAATCTTTTAGACCACTTAGACGAAAAAGGTCGGAGAAATACATAATGCAAATTACAGTGTAGTCGGATCTCATCCACATTTACAGAATCGGCAAAATTTCTTCTATTGTGTATAAAGCATATTACAGACAAAAAAAAACATATTTTCACACATTCCACATATTTAAAATTAACAATTATGATAGTTTCATTGTTTTGTAGCTACTTTTCCAAAGTTATCAGCAAACAAACTATTGCACACCTAAAAATAAAGTTAAAAAACATAGGCCTCCTCCATATCCCCTCAAAGCCTCCTTTCCATCGCCAATATAGGTGTGTTTTCTACCATTTTTGTAGAAAAAAAACAGTGATTTGGTAGTAATTTAGGAAAAGTAGAAGAATGTTGTACACAGCTATGCAATGTCTACTTGAGACATCTGTCTAGCATATGTATCTTTGAAAGTAATCTTTTAGACCACTTAGACGAAAAAGGTCGGAGAAATACATAATGCAAATTACAGTGTAGTTGGATCTTATCCACATTTACAGAATCGGCAAAATTTCTTCTACTGTGTATAAAGCATATTACAGACAAAAAAAAATATGTTCACACATTCCACATCATTAAAATGAACAATTATGATAGTTTGATTGATTTGTAACTACTTTTCCAGAATTGCCAGCAAACAGATTATTGCACACCTAAAAATAAAGTTAAAAAAACATAGGCCTCCTCCATATCCCCTCAAAGCCTCCTTTCCATCGCCAATATAGGTGTGTTTTCCACCATCTTGGTAGAAAAAAAACAGCGATTTGGTAGTAATTTAGGAAAAGTAGAAGAATGTTGTACACAGCTCTGCAATGTCTACTTCAGACATCTGTCTAGCATGTGTGTCTTTGAAAGTAATCTTTTAGACCACTTAGATGTAAAAGGTCGGAGAAATACATAATGCAAATTACAATTTAGTCGGATCTCATCCACATTTACAGAAGCGGCAAAATTTCTTCTATTGTGTATAAAGCATATTACAGACAAAAAAAAAATATTTTCACACATTCCGCATCTTTAAAATTAACAATTATGATAGTTTCATTGATTTGTAGCTACTTTTCCAAAGTTATCAGCAAACAAACTATTGCACACCTAAAAATAAAGTTAAAAAATATAGGCCTCCTCCATATCCCCTCAAAGCCTCCTTTCTATCGCCAATATAGGTGTGTTTTCTACCATTTTGGTAGAAAAAAAACAGCGATTTGGTAGTAATTTAGGAAAAGTAGAAGAATGTTGTACACAGCTCTGCAATGTCTACTTCAGACATCTGTCTAGCATATGTATCTTTGAAAGTAATCTTTTAAACCATTTAGACGTAAAAGGTCGGAGAAATACATAATGCAAATTACAGTGTAGTCGGATCTCATCCACAATTACAGAATCGGCAATATTTCTTCTATTGTGTATAAAGCATATTACAGACGAAAAAAAAATATTTTCACACATTGCACATCTTTAAAATTAACAATTATGATAGTTTCATTGATTTGTAGCTACTTTTCCAAAGTTATCAGCAAACAAACTATTGCACACCTAAAAATAAAGTTAAAAAACATAGGCCTCCTCCATATCCCCTCAAAGCCTCCTTTCCATCGCCAATATAGGTGTGTTTTCTACCATTTTGGTAGAAAAAATACAGCGATTTGGTAGTAATTTAGGAAAAGTAGAAGAATGTTGTACACAGCTCTGCAATGTCTGCTTCAGAAATCTGTCTAGCATAAGTATCTTTGAAAGTAATCTTTTAGACCACTTAGACGAAAAAGGTCGGAGAAATACATAATGCAAATTACAGTGTAGTCGGATCTTATCCACATTTACAGAATCGGCAAAATTTCTTCTACTGTGTATAAAGCATATTACAGACAAAAAAAAATATGTTCACACATTCCACATCATTAAAATGAACAATTATGATAGTTTGATTGATTTGTAACTACTTTTCCAGTATTGCCAGCAAACAGATTATTGCACACCTAAAAATAAAGTTAAAAAAACATAGGCCTCCTCCATATCCCCTCAAAGCCTCCTTTCCATCGCCAATATAGGTGTGTTTTCCACCATTTTGGTAGAAAAAAAACAGCGATTTGGTAGTAATTTAGGAAAAGTAGAAGAATGTTGTACACAGCTCTGCAATGTCTACTTCAGACATCTGTCTAGCATGTGTGTCTTTGAAAGTAATCTTTTAAACCACTTAGAGGTAAAAAGTCGGAGAAATACATAATGCAAATTACAGTGTAGTCGAATCTCATCCACATTTACAGAATCGGCAAAATTTCTTCTATTGTGTATAAAGCATATTACAGACAAAAAAAAACATATTTTCACACATTCCACATCTTTAAAATTAACAATTATGATAGTTTCATTGATTTGTAGCTACTTTTCCAAACTTATCAGCAAACAAACTATTGCACACCTAAAAATAAAGTAAAAAAACATAGGCCTCCTCCATATCCCCTCAAATCCTCCTTTCCATCGCCAATATAGGTGTGTTTCCTACCATTTTGGTAGAAAAAAAACAGCGATTTGGTAGTAATTTAAGAAAAGTAGAAGAATGCTGTACACAGCTCTGCAATGTCTACTTCAGACATCTGTCTAGCATATGTATCTTTGAAAGTAATCTTTTAAACCACTTAGACGTAAAAGGTCGGAGAAATACATAATGCAAATTACAGTGTAGTCGGATCTCATCCACATTTACAGAATCGGCAAAATTTCTTCTATTGTGTATAAAGCATATTACAGACAAAAAAAAACATATTTTCACACATTGCACATCTTTAAAATTAACAATTATGATAGTTTCATTGATTTGTAGCTACTTTTCCAAAGTTATCAGCAAACAAACTATTGCACACCTAAAAATAAAGTTAAAAAACATAGGCCTCCTCCATATCCCCTCAAAGCCTCCTTTCCATCGCCAATATAGGTGTGCTTTCTACCATTTTGGTAGAAAAAATACAGCGATTTGGTAGTAATTTAGGAAAAGTAGAAGAATGTTGTACACAGCTCTGCAATGTCTACTTCAGAAATCTGTCTAGCATATGTATCTTTGAAAGTAATCTTTTAGACCACTTAGACGAAAAAGGTCGGAGAAATACATAATGCAAATTACAGTGTAGTCGGATCTCATCCACATTTACAGAATCGGCAAAATTTCTTCTATTGTGTATAAAGCATATTACAGACAAAAAAACATATTTTCACACATTCCACATCTTTAAAATTAACAATTATGATAGTTTCATTGATTTGTAGCTACTTTTCCAAAGTTATCAGCAAACAAACTATTGCACACCTAAAAATAAAGTTAAAAAACATAGGCCTCCTCCATATCCCCTCAAAGCCTCCTTTCCATCGCCAATATAGGTGTGTTTTCTACCATTTTTGTAGAAAAAAAACAGTGATTTGGTAGTAATTTAGGAAAAGTAGAAGAATGTTGTACACAGCTATGCAATGTCTACTTGAGACATCTGTCTAGCATATGTATCTTTGAAAGTAATCTTTTAGACCACTTAGACGAAAAAGGTCGGAGAAATACATAATGCAAATTACAGTGTAGTTGGATCTTATCCACATTTACAGAATCGGCAAAATTTCTTCTACTGTGTATAAAGCATATTACAGACAAAAAAAAATATGTTCACACATTCCACATCATTAAAATGAACAATTATGATAGTTTGATTGATTTGTAACTACTTTTCCAGAATTGCCAGCAAACAGATTATTGCACACCTAAAAATAAAGTTAAAAAAACATAGGCCTCCTCCATATCCCCTCAAAGCCTCCTTTCCATCGCCAATATAGGTGTGTTTTCCACCATCTTGGTAGAAAAAAAACAGCGATTTGGTAGTAATTTAGGAAAAGTAGAAGAATGTTGTACACAGCTCTGCAATGTCTACTTCAGACATCTGTCTAGCATGTGTGTCTTTGAAAGTAATCTTTTAGACCACTTAGATGTAAAAGGTCGGAGAAATACATAATGCAAATTACAATTTAGTCGGATCTCATCCACATTTACAGAAGCGGCAAAATTTCTTCTATTGTGTATAAAGCATATTACAAACAAAAAAAAAATATTTTCACACATTCCGCATCTTTAAAATTAACAATTATGATAGTTTCATTGATTTGTAGCTACTTTTCCAAAGTTATCAGCAAACAAACTATTGCACACCT
Organism: Phyllobates terribilis; assembly: GCF_046119375.1. NCBI lineage: Eukaryota > Metazoa > Chordata > Amphibia > Anura > Dendrobatidae > Phyllobates > Phyllobates terribilis. The sequence continues at coordinate 140,880,139 of NW_027362762.1, forward strand.
AAAAATAAAGTTAAAAAATATAGGCCTCCTCCATATCCCCTCAAAGCCTCCTTTCTATCGCCAATATAGGTGTGTTTTCTACCATTTTGGTAGAAAAAAAACAGCGATTTGGTAGTAATTTAGGAAAAGTAGAAGAATGTTGTACACAGCTCTGCAATGTCTACTTCAGACATCTGTCTAGCATATGTATCTTTGAAAGTAATCTTTTAAACCACTTAGACGTAAAAGGTCGGAGAAATACATAATGCAAATTACAGTGTAGTCGGATCTCATCCACAATTACAGAATCGGCAATATTTCTTCTATTGTGTATAAAGCATATTACAGACGAAAAAAAAATATTTTCACACATTGCACATCTTTAAAATTAACAATTATGATAGTTTCATTGATTTGTAGCTACTTTTCCAAAGTTATCAGCAAACAAACTATTGCACACCTAAAAATAAAGTTAAAAAACATAGGCCTCCTCCATATCCCCTCAAAGCCTCCTTTCCATCGCCAATATAGGTGTGTTTTCTACCATTTTGGTAGAAAAAATACAGCGATTTGGTAGTAATTTAGGAAAAGTAGAAGAATGTTGTACACAGCTCTGCAATGTCTGCTTCAGAAATCTGTCTAGCATAAGTATCTTTGAAAGTAATCTTTTAGACCACTTAGACGAAAAAGGTCGGAGAAATACATAATGCAAATTACAGTGTAGTCGGATCTTATCCACATTTACAGAATCGGCAAAATTTCTTCTACTGTGTATAAAGCATATTACAGACAAAAAAAAATATGTTCACACATTCCACATCATTAAAATGAACAATTATGATAGTTTGATTGATTTGTAACTACTTTTCCAGTATTGCCAGCAAACAGATTATTGCACACCTAAAAATAAAGTTAAAAAAACATAGGCCTCCTCCATATCCCCTCAAAGCCTCCTTTCCATCGCCAATATAGGTGTGTTTTCCACCATTTTGGTAGAAAAAAAACAGCGATTTGGTAGTAATTTAGGAAAAGTAGAAGAATGTTGTACACAGCTCTGCAATGTCTACTTCAGACATCTGTCTAGCATGTGTGTCTTTGAAAGTAATCTTTTAAACCACTTAGAGGTAAAAAGTCGGAGAAATACATAATGCAAATTACAGTGTAGTCGAATCTCATCCACATTTACAGAATCGGCAAAATTTCTTCTATTGTGTATAAAGCATATTACAGACAAAAAAAAACATATTTTCACACATTCCACATCTTTAAAATTAACAATTATGATAGTTTCATTGATTTGTAGCTACTTTTCCAAACTTATCAGCAAACAAACTATTGCACACCTAAAAATAAAGTAAAAAAACATAGGCCTCCTCCATATCCCCTCAAATCCTCCTTTCCATCGCCAATATAGGTGTGTTTCCTACCATTTTGGTAGAAAAAAAACAGCGATTTGGTAGTAATTTAAGAAAAGTAGAAGAATGCTGTACACAGCTCTGCAATGTCTACTTCAGACATCTGTCTAGCATATGTATCTTTGAAAGTAATCTTTTAAACCACTTAGACGTAAAAGGTCGGAGAAATACATAATGCAAATTACAGTGTAGTCGGATCTCATCCACATTTACAGAATCGGCAAAATTTCTTCTATTGTGTATAAAGCATATTACAGACAAAAAAAAACATATTTTCACACATTGCACATCTTTAAAATTAACAATTATGATAGTTTCATTGATTTGTAGCTACTTTTCCAAAGTTATCAGCAAACAAACTATTGCACACCTAAAAATAAAGTTAAAAAACATAGGCCTCCTCCATATCCCCTCAAAGCCTCCTTTCCATCGCCAATATAGGTGTGCTTTCTACCATTTTGGTAGAAAAAATACAGCGATTTGGTAGTAATTTAGGAAAAGTAGAAGAATGTTGTACACAGCTCTGCAATGTCTACTTCAGAAATCTGTCTAGCATATGTATCTTTGAAAGTAATCTTTTAGACCACTTAGACGAAAAAGGTCGGAGAAATACATAATGCAAATTACAGTGTAGTCGGATCTCATCCACATTTACAGAATCGGCAAAATTTCTTCTATTGTGTATAAAGCATATTACAGACAAAAAAACATATTTTCACACATTCCACATCTTTAAAATTAACAATTATGATAGTTTCATTGATTTGTAGCTACTTTTCCAAAGTTATCAGCAAACAAACTATTGCACACCTAAAAATAAAGTTAAAAACATAGGCCTCCTCCATATCCCCTCAAAGCCTCCTTTCCATCGCCAATATAGGTGTGTTTTCTACCATTTTTGTAGAAAAAAAACAGTGATTTGGTAGTAATTTAGGAAAAGTAGAAGAATGTTGTACACAGCTATGCAATGTCTACTTGAGACATCTGTCTAGCATATGTATCTTTGAAAGTAATCTTTTAGACCACTTAGACGAAAAAGGTCGGAGAAATACATAATGCAAATTACAGTGTTGTCGGATCTTATCCACATTTACAGAATCGGCAAAATTTCTTCTATTGTGTATAAAGCATATTACAGACAAAAAAAAAACATATTTTCAAACATTCCACATCTTTAAAATTAACAATTATGATAGTTTCATTGATTTGTAGCTACTTTTCCAAAGTTATCAGCAAACAAACTATTGCACACCTAAAAATAAAGTTAAAAAACATAGGCCTCCTCCATATCCCCTCAAAGCCTCCTTTCCATCGCCAATATAGGTGTGTTTTCTACCATTTGTGTAGAAAAAAAACAGTGATTTGGTAGTAATTTAGGAAAAGTAGAAGAATGTTGTACACAGCTATGCAATGTCTACTTGAGACATCTGTCTAGCATATGTATCTTTGAAAGTAATCTTTTAGACCACTTAGACGAAAAAGGTCGGAGAAATACATAATGCAAATTACCGTGTAGTCGGATCTTATCCACATTTACAGAATCGGCAAAATTTCTTCTACTGTGTATAAAGCATATTACAGACAAAAAAAAATATGTTCACACATTCCACATCATTAAAATGAACAATTATGATAGTTTGATTGATTTGTAACTACTTTTCCAGAATTGCCAGCAAACAGATTATTGCACACCTAAAAATAAAGTTAAAAAAACATAGGCTTCCTCCATATCCCCTCAAAGCCTCCATTCCATCGCCAATATAGGTGTGTTTTCCACCATTTTGGTAGAAAAAAAACAGCGATTTGGTAGTAATTTAGGAAAAGTAGAAGAATGTTGTACACAGCTCTGCAATGTCTACTTCAGACATCTGTCTAGCATGTGTGTCTTTGAAAGTAATCTTTTAGACCACTTAGATGTAAAAGGTCGGAGAAATACATAATGCAAATTACAGTGTAGTCGGATCTCATCCACATTTACAGAATCGGCAAAATTTCTTCTATTGTGTATAAAGCATATCACAGACAAAAAAAAACATATTTTCACACATTCCACATCTTTAAAATTAACAATTATGATAGTTTCATTCATTTGTAGCTACTTTTCCAAAGTTATCAGCAAACAAACTATTGCACACCTAAAAATAAAGTTAAAAAACATAGGCCTCCTCCATATCCCCTCAAAGCCTCCTTTCTATCGCCAATATAGGTGTGTTTTCTACCATTTTGGTAGAAAAAAAACAGCGATTTGGTAGTAATTTAGGAAAAGTAGAAGAATGTTGTACACAGCTCTGCAATGTCTACTTCAGACATCTGTCTAGCATATGTATCTTTGAAAGTAATCTTTTAAACCACTTAGACGTAAAAGGTCGGAGAAATACATAATGCAAATTACAGTGTAGTCGGATCTCATCCACATTTACAGAATCGGCAAAATTTCTTCTATTGTGTATAAAGCATATTACAGACAAAAAAAAACATATTTTCACACATTGCACATCTTTAAAATTAACAATTATGATAGTTTCATTGATTTGTAGCTACTTTTCCAAAGTTATCAGCAAACAAACTATTGCACACCTAAAAATAAAGTTAAAAAACATAGGCCTCCTCCATATCCCCTCAAAGCCTCCTTTCCATCGCCAATATAGGTGTGTTTTCTACCATTTTGGTAGAAAAAATACAGCGATTTGGTAGTAATTTAGGAAAAGTAGAAGAATGTTGTACACAGCTCTGCAATGTCTACTTCAGAAATCTGTCTAGCATATGTATCTTTGAAAGTAATCTTTTAGACCACTTAGACGAAAAAGGTCGGAGAAATACATAATGCAAATTACAGTGTAGTCGGATCTCATCCACATTTACAGAATCGGCAAAATTTCTTCTATTGTGTATAAAGCATATTACAGACAAAAAAAACATATTTTCACACATTCCACATCTTTAAAATTAACAATTATGATAGTTTCATTGTTTTGTAGCTACTTTTCCAAAGTTATCAGCAAACAAACTATTGCACACCTAAAAATAAAGTTAAAAAACATAGGCCTCCTCCATATCCCCTCAAAGCCTCCTTTCCATCGCCAATATAGGTGTGTTTTCTACCATTTTTGTAGAAAAAAAACAGTGATTTGGTAGTAATTTAGGAAAAGTAGAAGAATGTTGTACACAGCTATGCAATGTCTACTTGAGACATCTGTCTAGCATATGTATCTTTGAAAGTAATCTTTTAGACCACTTAGACGAAAAAGGTCGGAGAAATACATAATGCAAATTACAGTGTAGTCGGATCTTATCCACATTTACAGAATCGGCAAAATTTCTTCTACTGTGTATAAAGCATATTACAGACAAAAAAAAATATGTTCACACATTCCACATCATTAAAATGAACAATTATGATAGTTTGATTGATTTGTAACTACTTTTCCAGTATTGCCAGCAAACAGATTATTGCACACCTAAAAATAAAGTTAAAAAAACATAGGCCTCCTCCATATCCCCTCAAAGCCTCCTTTCCATCGCCAATATAGGTGTGTTTTCCACCATTTTGGTAGAAAAAAAACAGCGATTTGGTAGTAATTTAGGAAAAGTAGAAGAATGTTGTACACAGCTCTGCAATGTCTACTTCAGACATCTGTCTAGCATGTGTGTCTTTGAAAGTAATCTTTTAAACCACTTAGAGGTAAAAAGTCGGAGAAATACATAATGCAAATTACAGTGTAGTCGAATCTCATCCACATTTACAGAATCGGCAAAATTTCTTCTATTGTGTAAAAAGCATATTACAGACAAAAAAAAACATATTTTCACACATTCCACATCTTTAAAATTAACAATTATGATAGTTTCATTGATTTGTAGCTACTTTTCCAAAGTTATCAGCAAACAAACTATTGCACACCTAAAAATAAAGTAAAAAAACATAGGCCTCCTCCATATCCCCTCAAAGCCTCCTTTCCATCGCCAATATAGGTGTGTTTCCTACCATTTTGGTAGAAAAAAAACAGCGATTTGGTAGTAATTTAAGAAAAGTAGAAGAATGTTGTACACAGCTCTGCAATGTCTACTTCAGACATCTGTCTAGCATATGTATCTTTGAAAGTAATCTTTTAAACCACTTAGACGTAAAAGGTCGGAGAAATACATAATGCAAATTACAGTGTAGTCGGATCTCATCCACATTTACAGAATCGGCAAAATTTCTTCTATTGTGTATAACGCATATTACAGACAAAAAAAAACATATTTTCACACATTGCACATCTTTAAAATTAACAATTATGATAGTTTCATTGATTTGTAGCTACTTTTCCAAAGTTATCAGCAAACAAACTATTGCACACCTAAAAATAAAGTTAAAAACATAGGCCTCCTCCATATCCCCTCAAAGCCTCCTTTCCATCGCCAATATAGGTGTGTTTTCTACCATTTTTGTAGAAAAAAAACAGTGATTTGGTAGTAATTTAGGAAAAGTAGAAGAATGTTGTACACAGCTATGCAATGTCTACTTGAGACATCTGTCTAGCATATGTATCTTTGAAAGTAATCTTTTAGACCACTTAGACGAAAAAGGTCGGAGAAATACATAATGCAAATTACAGTGTAGTCGGATCTTATCCACATTTACAGAATCGGCAAAATTTCTTCTACTGTGTATAAAGCATATTACAGACAAAAAAAAATATGTTCACACATTCCACATCATTAAAATGAAAAATTATGATAGTTTGATTGATTTGTAACTACTTTTCCAGAATTGCCAGCAAACAGATTATTGCACACCTAAAAATAAATTAAAAAAAACATAGGCCTCCTCCATATCCCCTCAAAGCCTCCTTTCCATCGCCAATATAGGTGTGTTTTCCACCATTTTGGTAGAAAAAAAACAGCGATTTGGTAGTAATTTAGGAAAAGTAGAAGAATGTTGTACACAGCTCTGCAATGTCTAATTCAGACATCTGTCTAGCATGTGTGTCTTTGAAAGTAATCTTTTAGACCACTTAGACGTAAAAGGTCGGAGAAATACATAATGCAAATTACAGTGTAGTCGGATCTCATCCACATTTACAGAATCGGTAAAATTTCTTCTATTGTGTATAAAGCATATTACAGACAAAAAAAAACATATTTTCACACATTCCACATCTTTAAAATTAACAATTATGATAGTTTCATTGATTTGTAGCTACTTTTCCAAACTTATCAGCAAACAAACTATTGCACACCTAAAAATAAAGTTAAAAAACATAGGCCTCCTCCATATCCCCTCAAAGCCTCCTTTCTATCGCCAATATAGGTGTGTTTTCTACCATTTTGGTAGAAAAAAAACAGTGATTTGGTAGTAATTTAGGAAAAGTAGAAGAATGTTGTACACAGCTCTGCAATGTCTACTTCAGACATCTGTCTAGCATATGTATCTTTGAAAGTAATCTTTTAAACCACTTAGACGTAAAAGGTCGGAGAAATACATAATGCAAATTACAGTGTAGTCGGATCTCATCCACAATTAGAGAATCGGCAATATTTCTTCTATTGTGTATAAAGCATATTACAGACGAAAAAAAACATATTTTCACACATTGCACATCTTTAAAATTAACAATTATGATAGTTTCATTGATTCGTAGCTACTTTTCCAAAGTTATCAGCAAACAAACTATTGCACACCTAAAAATAAAGTTAAAAAACATAGGCCTCCTCCATATCCCCTCAAAGCCTCCTTTCCATCGCCAATATAGGTGTGTTTTCTACCATTTTGGTAGAAAAAATACAGCGATTTGGTAGTAATTTAGGAAAAGTAGAAGAATGTTGTACACAGCTCTGCAATGTCTACTTCAGAAATCTGTCTAGCATATGTATCTTTGAAAGTAATCTTTTAAACCACTTAGACGAAAAAGGTCGGAGAAATACATAATGCAAATTACAGTGTAGTCGGATCTCATCCACATTTACAGAATCGGCAAAATTTCTTCTATTGTGTATAAAGCATATTACAGACAAAAAAAAACATATTTTCACACATTCCACATCTTTAAAATTAACAATTATGATAGTTTCATTGATTTGTAGCTACTTTTCCAAAGTTATCAGCAAACAAACTATTGCACACCTAAAAATAAAGTTAAAAAACATAGGCCTCCTCCATATCCCCTCAAAGCCTCCTTTCTATCGCCAATATAGGTGTGTTTTCTACCATTTTGGTAGAAAAAAAACAGTGATTTGGTAGTAATTTAGGAAAAGTAGAAGAATGTTGTACACAGCTCTGCAATGTCTACTTCAGACATCTGTCTAGCATAAGTATCTTTCAAAGTAATCTTTTAGACCACTTAGACGAAAAAGGTTGGAGAAATACATAATGGAAATTACAGTGTAGTCGGATCTTATCCACATTTACAGAATCGGCAAAATTTCTTCTATTGTGTATAAAGCATATTACAGACAAAAAAAACATATTTTCACACATTCCACATCTTTAAAATTAACAATTATGATAGTTTCATTGATTTGTAGCTACTTTTCCAAAGTTATCAGCAAACAAACTATTGCACACATAAAAATAAAGTTAAAAAACATAGGCCTCCTCCATATCCCCTCAAAGCCTCCTTTCCATCGCCAATATAGGTGTGTTTTCTACCATTTTGGTAGAAAAAAAACAGCGATTTGGTAGTAATTTAGGAAAAGTAGAAGAATGTTGTACACAGCTCTGCAATGTCTACTTCAGACATCTGTCTAGCATATGTATCTTTGAAAGTAATCTTTTAAACCACTTAGACGTAAAAGGTCGGAGAAATACATAATGCAAATTACAGTGTAGTCGGATCTCATCCACATTTACAGAATCTGCAAAATTTCTTCTATTGTGTATAAAGCATATTACAGACAAAAAAAAACATATTTTCACACATTGCACATCTTTAAAATTAACAATTATGATAGTTTGATTGATTTGTAACTACTTTTCCAGAATTGCCAGCAAATAGATTATTGCACACCTAAAAGTAAAGGTAAAAAAACATAGGCCTCCTCCATATCCCCTCAAAGCCTCCTTTCCATCGCCAATATAGGTGTGTTTTCTACCATTTTGGTAGAAAAAAAACAGCGATTTGGTAGTAATTTAGGAAAAGTAGAAGAATGTTGTACACAGCTCTGCAATGTCTACTTCAGACATCTGTCTAGCATATGTATCTTTGAAAGTAAACTTTTAAACCACTTAGACGTAAAAGGTCGGAGAAATACATAATGCAAATTACAGTGTAGTCGGATCTCATCCACAATTACAGAATCGGCAATATTTCTTCTATTGTGTATAAAGCATATTACAGACAAAAAAAAAACATATTTTCACACATTCCACATCTTTAAAATTAACAATTATGAAAGTTTCATTGATTTGTAGCTACTTTTCCAAAGTTATCAGCAAACAAACTATTGCACACCTAAAAATAAAGTTAAAAAACATAGGCCTCCTCCATATCCCCTCAAAGCCTCCTTTCCATCGCCAATATAGGTGTGTTTTCTACCATTTTTGTAGAAAAAAAACAGTGATTTGGTAGTAATTTAGGAAAAGTAGAAGAATGTTGTACACAGCTATGCAATGTCTACTTGAGACATCTGTCTAGCATATGTATCTTTGAAAGTAATCTTTTAGACCACTTAGACGAAAAAGGTCGGAGAAATACATGATGCAAATTACAGTGTAGTCGGATCTTATCCACATTTACAGAATCGGCAAAATTTCTTCTACTGTGTATAAAGCATATTACAGACAAAAAAAAATATGTTCACACATTCCACATCATTAAAATGAACAATTATGATAGTATGATTGATTTGTAACTACTTTTCAAGAATTGCCAGCAAACAGATTATTGCACACCTAAAAATAAAGTTAAAAAAACATAGGCCTCCTCCATATCCCCTCAAAGCCTCCTTTCCATCGCCAATATAGGTGTGTTTTCCACCATTTTGGTAGAAAAAAAACAGCGATTTGGTAGTAATTTAGGAAAAGTAGAAGAATGTTGTACACAGCTCTGCAATGTCTACTTCAGACATCTGTCTAGCATGTGTGTCTTTGAAAGTAATCTTTTAGACCACTTAGACGTAAAAGGTCGGAGAAATACATAATGCAAATTACAGTGTAGTCGGATCTCATCCACATTTACAGAATCGGCAAAATTTTTTCTATTGTGTATAAAGCATATTACAGACAAAAAAAAACATATTTTCACACATTCCACATCTTTAAAATTAACAATTATGATGGTTTCATTGATTTGTAGCTACTTTTCCAAAGCTGTCAGCAAACAAACTATTGCACACCTAAAAATAAAGTTAAATACATAGGCCTCCTCCATATCCCCTCAAAGCCTCCTTTCCATCGCCAATATAGGTGTGTTTTCTACCATTTTGGTAGAAAAAAAACAGTGATTTGGTAGTAATTTTGGAAAAGTAGAAGAATGTTGTACACAGCTATGCAATGACTACTTGAGACATATGTCTAGCATATGTATCTTCAAAAGAAATCTTTTAGACCACTTAGACGAAAAAGGTCGGAGAAATACATAATGCAAATTACAGTGTAGTCGGATCTTATCCACATTTACAGAATCGGCAAAATTTCTTCTATTGTGTATAAAGCATATTACAGACAAAAAAAAACATAGTTTCACACATTGCACATCTTTAAAATTAACAATTATGATAGTTTCATTGATTTGTAGCTACTTTTCCAAAGTTATCAGCAAACAAACTATTGCACACCTAAAAATAAAGTAAAAAAACATAGGCCTCCTCCATATCCCCTCAAAGCCTCCTTTCCATCGCCAATATAGGTGTGTTTTCTACCATTTTGGTAGAAAAAAAACAGCGATTTGGTAGAAATTTAGGAAAAGTAGAAGAATGTTGTACACAGCTCTGCAATGTCTACTTCAGACATCTGTCTAGCATATGTATCTTTGAAAGTAATCTTTTAAACCACTTAGACGAAAAAGGTCAGAGAAATACATAATACAAATTACAGTGTAGTCGGATCTCATCCACATTTACAGAATCGGCAAAATTTCTTCTATTGTGTATAAAGCATATTACAGACAAAAAAAAACATATTTTCACACATTGCACATCTTTAAAATTAACAATTATGATGGTTTCATTGATTTGTAGCTACTTTTCCAAAGTTATCAGCAAACAAACTATTGCACACCTAAAAATAAAGTTAATAAACATAGGCCTCCTCCATATCCCCTCAAAGCCTCCTTTCCATCGCCAATATAGGTGTGTTTTCTACCATTTTGGTAGAAAAAAAACAGCGATTTGGTAGTAATTTAGGAAAAGTAGAAGAATGTTGTACACAGCTCTGCAATGTCTACTTCAGACATCTGTCTAGCATATGTATCTTTGAAAGTAATCTTTTAGACCACTTAGACGAAAAAGGTCGGAGAAATACATAATACAAATTACAGTGTAGTCGGATCTCATCCACATTTACAGAACCGGCAAAATTTCTTCTATTGTGTATAAAGCATATTACAGACAAAAAAAAACATATTTTCACACATTGCACATCTTTAAAATTAACAATTATGATAGTTTCATTGATTTGTAGCTATTTTTCCAAAGTTATCAGCAAACAAACTATTGCACACCTAAAAATAAAGTTAAAAAACATAGGCCTCCTCCATATCCCCTCAAAGCTTCCTTTCCATCGCCAATATAGGTGTGTCTTCTACCATTTTGGTAGAAAAAAAACAGCGATTTGGTAGTAATATAGGAAAAGTAGAAGAATGTTGTACACAGCTCTGCAATGTCTACTTCAGACATCTGTCTAGCATATGTATCTTTGAAAGTAATCTTTTAAACCACTTAGACGTAAAAGGTCTTAGAAATACATAATGCAAATTACAGTGTAGTCGGATCTCATCCACATTTACAGAATCGGCAATATTTCTTCTATTGTGTATAAAGCATATTACAGACAAAAAAAACATATTTTCACACATTCCACATCTTTAAAATTAACAATTATGATAGTTTCATTGATTTGTAGCTACTTTTCCAAAGTTATCAGCAAACAAACTATTCACACCTAAAAATAAAGTTCAAAAACATAGGCCTCCTCCATATCCCCTCAAAGCCTCCTTTCCATCGCCAATATAGGTGTGTTTTCTACCATTTTGGTAGAAAAAAAACAGCGATTTGGTAGTAATTTAGGAAAAGTAGAAGAATGTTGTACGGAGCGCTGCAATGTCTACTTCAGACATCTGTCTAGCATATGTATCTTTGAAAGTAATCTTTTAGACCACTTAGACGAAAAAGTTCGGAGAAATACATAATGCAAATTACAGTGTAGTCGGATCTTATCCACATTTACAGAATCGGCAAAATTTCTTCTATTGTGTATAAAGCATATTACAGACAAAAAAAACATATTTTCACACATTCCACATCATTAAAATTAACAATTATGATGGTTTCATTGATTTGTAGCTACTTTTCCAAAGTTATCAGCAAACAAACTATTGCACACCTAAAAATAAAGTTAAATACATAGGCCTCCTCCATATCCCCTCAAAGCCTCCTTTCCATCGCCAATATAGGTGTGTTTTCTACCATTTTGGTAGAAAAAAAACAGTGATTTGGTAGTAATTTAGGAAAAGTAGAAGAATGTTGTACACAGCTATGCAATGTCTACTTGAGACATCTGTCTAGCATATGTATCTTCGAAAGAAATCTTTTAGACCACTTAGACGAAAAAGTTCGGAGAAATACATAATGCAAATTACAGTGTAGTCGGATCTTATCCACATTTACAGAATCGGCAAAATTTCTTCTATTGTGTATAAAGCATATTACAGACAAAAAAAACATATTTTCACACATTCCACATCTTTAAAATTAACAATTATGATGGTTTCATTGATTTGTAGCTACTTTTCCAAAGTTATCAGCATACAAACTATTGCACACCTAAAAATAAAGTTAAATACATAAGCCTCCTTCATATCCCCTCAAAGCCTCCTTTCCATCGCCAATATAGGTGTGTTTTCTACCATTTTGGTAGAAAAAAAATAGTGATTTGGTAGTAATTTAGAAAAAGTAGAATAATGTTGTACACAGCTATGCAATGTCTACTTGAGACATCTGTCTAGCATATGTATCTTCGAAAGAAATCTTTTAGACCACTTAGACTAAAAAGGTCGGAGAAATACATAATGCAAATTACAGTGTAGTCGGGTCTTATCCACATTTATAGAATTGGCAAAATTTCTTATATTGTGTATAAAGCATATTACAGACAAAAAAAAACATAGTTTCACACATTCCACATCTTTAAAATGGACAATTATGATAGTTTCATTGATTTGTAGCTACTTTTCCAAAGTTATCAGCAAAAAATCTATTGCACACCTAAAAATAAAGTAAAAAAACATAGGCCTCCTCCATATCCCCTCAAAGCCTCCTTTCCATCGCCAATATAGGTGTGTTTTTCACCATTTTGGGAGAAAAAAACAACAAAGTGATTTGCTTCTAATTTAGGAAATGTAGAAGAATGCTCTACACAGCTCTGCAATGTCTACTTCAGATATCTGTCTAGCATATGTATCTTTGAAAGTACCGTATTTTTCGGACTATAAGACGCTCTTTTTCCCCCCCAAATTTGGGAGGAAAATGGGGGGTGCGTCTTTTGAATTCAAAGTAACTTACCGGTGGTGGTGGCGTGGGATCGCAGGGCCATCAGGAAGGTGGCGACGGAATCGACAGCAGAAGAAGGTGGCAGCAGAATAGCGGGAGGTGAAGCGAGCCGGTATCTGCCTGGTGTCCGGGATCTTGCCGAGTTCCGAGGCCAGAGTCTTGCTGTGAGCAGCGTGAGAGGCTTCCGATGCGCGTGGCCATCTTTCTGAAGCTGTGATCTACAGGAAAATGGCCGCCGGAGCCGGCGCATGTGCTTTGCAATGTCGGCGGCCATTTTCCTGTAGATCACAGCTTCAGAAAGATTACCGAGCACACTGGAAGCCGCTCACGCCGCTCTGCCAAGCCAGCAAGACACCAGCCTCGGTACCAGGCCCCAGCACCAGCCACCAGGTCCTCATCCCCAGGCCACCAGCGCCAGGCCACCATTCCCCAGACCAAGGCCTCCAGTGCCAGGCCCGGCTTCCTGAAGGACCCTGCCTCCTGTGACCCCCGCTCCATCACTCCCCCAGGTAAGATACCTATTCAGACTATAAGACAGACCCCCATCTTATTAAAAATATTTTTTTTCCTATTTTCCACCCCAAAATTTGTTGTGCGTCTTATGGTCCTGTGCATCTTAAAGCCTGAAAAATACGGTAATCTATTAGCTCACTTAGATCTAAAAGATCTGAGAAACACAATGCAAATTATAAGGTAGTCGGATCTTATCCACATTAGCAAAATTAGCTGATTTTATTCTATTGTATATGGTAATCTTTACTATGAAACATATTACAGACTAAAACAAACATATTTTCACACATTTCACATCTTTAAAATTAACAATTATGATAGTTTCATTGATTTGTAGCTACTTTTCCAAAGTTATCAGCAAACTAAGTATTGCACACTTAAAAATAAAGTTAAAAAACATAGGCCTCCTCCATATCCCCTCAAAGCCTCCTTTCCATCGCCAATATAGGTGTGTTTTCTACCATTTTGGTAGAAAAAAAACAGCAATTTGGTAATAATCTAGGAAAAGTAGAAGAATGTTGTACACAGCTCTGCAATGTCTACTTTAGACATCTGTCTAGCATACGTATCTTTGAAAGGACTGTATTTTTCAGACTATAAGACGCACTTTTTTCCCCCCAAATTTGGGAGGAAAATGGGGGGTGCGTCTTATGAATTCAAAGTAACTTACCGGAGGTGGTGGCGTGGTATCGCAGGGCCATCAGGAAGGTGGCAGAGGAAGCGACAGCAGAAGCAGGCAGCAGCAGAATAGGAGGAGATGAAGCAAGCCCCTATCTGCCTGGTGGCCGGAGCCTTGCCGAGTACCGAGGCCAGAGTCTTGCTTTGAGCGGTGTGAGCGGCTTCCAATGCGCGTGGCCATCTTTCTGAAGCTGTGATCTACAGGAAAATGGCCGACAGAGCCGGCGCATGCACTTTGCAATGCGGCGGCCATTTTCCTGTAGATCACAGCATCAGAAAGATGATTGAGCACACTGGAAGCTGCTCACACCGCTCTGTCACGCCAACAAGACACTGGCCCCGGTACCAGGCCAGAGCACCAGCCACTAGGTTCCCATCTTCAGGCCACCAGCGCCAGGCCACCAGCCCCCAGACCAAGGCCACCAGTGCCAGGCCCGGCTTCCTGAAGGACCCTGCCTCCTGTGACCCCCGCTCCATCGCCCCCCCAGGTAAGATACCTATTCAGACTATAAGACAGACCCCCATCTTATAAAAATATTTTTTTTCCTATTTTCCACCTCAAAATTTGGTGTGCGTCTTACGGTCCGGTGCGTCTTAAAGCCTGAAAAATATGGTAATCTATTAGCTCACTTAGATCTTAAAGATCTGAGAAACACAATGCAAATTATAAGGTAGTCAGATCTTATCCAAAATAACAAAATTGGCTGATTTCATTCTATTGTGTATGGTAACCTTTACTATAAAACATATTACAGACAAAAACAAACATATTTTCACACATTTCACATCTTTAAAATTAACAATTATGATAGTTTCATTGATTTGTAGCTACTTTTCCAAAATTGTTGCCAATCAGATTATTGCATACCAAAAACTAAAATTAAAAAACATAGGCCTCCTCCATATCCCCTCAAAGCCTCCTTTCCATCGCCAATATACAGTACAGACCAAAAGTTTGGACACACCTTCTCATTTAAAGATATTTCTGTATTTTCATGACTTTGAAAATTGTACATTCACACTGAAGGCATCAAAACTATGAATTAACACATGTGGAATTATATACTTAACAAAAAAGTGTGAAATAACTGAAAATATGTCTTATATTCTAGGTTCTTCAAAGTAGCCACCTTTTGCTTTGATGACTGCTTAACACACTCTTGGCATTCTCTTGATGAGCTTCAAGAGGTAGTCACCGGAAATGGCTTTCACTTCACAGATGTGCCCTATCAGGTTTAATAAGTGAGATTTCTTGCCTTATAAATGGGGTTGAGACCATCAGTTGTGTTGTGCAGAAGTCTGGTGGATACACAGCTGATAGTCCTACTGAATAGACTGTTAGAATTTGTATTATGGCAAGAAAAAAGCAGCTAAGTAAAGAAAAACGAGTGGCCATCATTACTTTAAGAAATAAAGGTCAGTCAGTCCGAAAAAATTTGCAAACTTTGAAAGTGTCCCCAAGTGCAGTTGCAAAAACCATCAAGCGCTACAAAGAACCTGGCTCACATGAGGACCGCCCCAGGAAAGGAAGACAAAGAGTCACCTCTGCTTCTGAGGATAAGTTTATCTGAGTCACCAGCCTCAGAAATCCCAGGTTAACAGCAGCTCAGATTAGAGACCAGGTCAATGCCACACAGAGTTCTAGCAGCAGATACATCTCTTCAACAACTGTTAAGAGGAGACTTTGTGCAGCAGGCCTTCATGGTAAAATAGCTGCTAGGAAACCACTGCTAAGGACAGGCAACAAGCAGAAGAGACTTGTTTGGGCTAAATAACACAAGGAATGGACATTAGACCAGTGGAAATCTGTGCTTTGGTCTGATGAGTCCAAATTTGAGATCTTTGGTTCCAACCACCGTGTCTTTGTGCGACGCAGAAAAGGTGAACGGATGGACTCTACATGCCTGGTTCCCATTGTGAAGCATGGAGGAGGAGGTGTGATGGTGTGGGGGTGCTTTGCTGGTGACACTGTTGGGGATTTATTCAAAATTGAAGGCATACTGAAGCAGCATGGCTACCACTGCACATTGGGCGTGCACACTGGAAGCCGCTCACGCTGCTCTGCCACGCTAGCAAAACACCGGAACATGGTACTAGGCATAAGCACCACCCCCAGGCCCCCAGCCCACCAGTGCCAGACCCCCAGCGCCAGCCACTAGACCCTCAGCCCACCAGTGCCAGGCCCCTAGTGCCAGCCACCAGTGTCAGGACCCAGGGCCCAAGCACCAGCCATCAGGCCCCAAGCCTCAGGTTCCCAGCTCCAGCCACCAGGCCCCCTGCACCAGCCACCAGTGCCGGGCCACCAGCTTACCAGTGCCAGGCCCCCAGCACCAGCCACCAGGCCCCCAGCTCCAGGCCACCTGTGCCAGGCACCCAGGCCCCAAGCGCCAGCCACCAGGCCCACAGCCCCAGGCCAGCAGTGCCAGGCACCCAGGCCACCAGACCCTCAGGACACCAGCGCCAGGCCACCAGGCCACCAAACCCCCAGGCCACCAGCACCAGGCCCTGCGTCCTGAAGGACCCTGCCTTCTGTGACCCCCGCTCCACCGCTCCCCCAAGTAAGATACCTATTTAGACTATAAGACGGACTCCATCTTATAAAAAATATCTGTTTCACTAATTTGCACCCCCAAATTTGGTGTGCGTCTTATGGTCCGAAAAATATGGTAATCTATTAGCTCACTTAGATCTAAAAGATCTGAGAAACACAATGCAAATTATAAGTTAGTCGGATCTTATCCACATTAACAAAATTGGCTGATTTTATTCTATTGTGTATGATAACCTTTACTATAAAACATATTACAGACAAAACAAACATATTTTCACACATTTCACATCTTTAAAATTAACAATTATGATAGTTTCATTGATTTGTAGCTACTTTTCCAAAATTGTTAGCAAGCAGATTATTGCACACCTAAAAATAAAGTTAAAAAACATAGGCCTCCTTCATATCCCCTCAAAGCCTCCTTTCCATCGCCAATATAGGTGTGTTTTCTACCAATTTGGTAGAAAAAAAACCTCAGCGATTTGCACATAATTTAGGAAAAGTAGAAATAGAATGTTGATAGTAACCTTATAGCTCGATTAGACCTAAAAGGTTAGAAAAACACATAATGCAAATTACGAGGTAAGTGAATCATATTCAAATATACAGAATTGGGTGATTTTAGTCTATTGTGTATTAGCTATTCCTGTTGAACTCCCTAAACAGAAGTATGATCGGTTTGTCCAAATATGTATGTGTTGTGAATAGGGAGAAGGGGGTAAGTCAGAGCAAGACACCTCTGGTGACAGCTTATCTCAATTGGGGACAAAAGGATCGGTCATATTGTAATTCTACTGTGATGCTGGCTATTGTCACTTCTCACGGACAAGCTTTGAGGCAGGGGGAATCAAGAAGTCTGGGGTCAAATACCAAGAGTGTACAGCTAAGGCACAGAGGCATGACAATAAAGTAAACAAGTTACAGTCCAAAGTCAGCAGTCCAAAAATTTGCGGATCAAGACAAAGGGTCAGTCTGCAGAAGATCAGAACAGCAGAACACTAAAGCACAAGTTAGGCACTCCAAAAAGCAAAGCTACGACTGACAATGGTCTGACCATTGCCAGCCAGCTAAATAGCCAGGTGATCACCCTGAAAGGGAGACACCAATTGGAAGCCTTACAGACCCAGCCTTTGATTGGACTGCTGGTCAATCGTAAATTTGCATGGGGACAGCCCAGCACATCTCATCCCCTGACTGGAAGGCTAAACTATGCCTAATTAGCATGAGGACAGTCAGCATGCTCAAGTCCATGATTGCGTGGTTGGGCTATCCCATTCACAATACTGACAGTCCAGCATGCTCCTGCCATCTAATGTAAAAATCTGTCTTTTTTGAATACATATTTTAACTATGAATTGAGAATTTTGAAAATTACTTATCTGGAGGAGAAAGTAGCTAATTTCTCTAATAAAATATATTACAAAGTTTCTTATTTTTATGTAGACTATTGATTTATGGGGGAAAAAACTATGGTTACTCTCTAAACAGCGGAGCGACTGCAATTTATATATATCATTTTAGGGCACCGAAACGCATTGTAAATATTGGCTCATGCCATGACAACTAGATGAGTCACATGCAGAACACTATTGCATTGAATGTCGGTTATGTAGGTGTCAAATTGTATCATAGCAAAGGGCCTACCTATAAGGACTGGGAAGACGCTTACCTCGCTTCATCCTCAGGAGACCTCTGGACAGGTCATTGTCTAATGATCTACTTGGATAAGCATGTGGGTCAGATGTATGAACAGGAGCCTATTCTCCACAATGTACAGAATATATGTAGAAATGTTTTTTTAACAGATTTTTTTATTTTTTGTTCATTCAATAGCTTTAAAGGTGCCATTGTGATGGGGATGGGATTGGAGAAGGAGGAAGAGGTGGAGGTGGAATAGCTGAAATATGTCATTGTTTGTACTTGATTTATTTTGTCTTTAATTTCTGGCCTGATAAAGGCTGGATACAGCCAGATACAGCCAAAATGTTGCCATATAGTGTTTGCTATGTAGTTTTAGGGATGGAATAAAAGCTACATTTTTCCTGAGAAGAAATATTCAGGTGCCTCGAATCTTTGAGAAAATGTTTAACTTACCTGCTACTCTTCAAGAGAATTTCTTCCACGTATCCTGAATCTGCTATCTGAAGTACGTCCATCTGAGTAAAAGTTATAGAAACGAAAATAATTTTAGGGTTGTAAATTGAGCATACCGCGTCTAATGAATACATAAACTGCAATATTGGTGTAAACATTAAAAGCATAAGGTACTTATGTCCTACCTCTCCATATACCAAAAAAGGCATGAGTGAATGAGGATTCAAAAGGAAACCAGGCGTAGCTCGGAATTAAAACCTTGTATGTAAAGGTGGATAAGGGTGCTGATCCCTGGAAGGAGACAGGGGTGCATATAGTGGTTAGGAACTGTCCATATTAAAAGGTCATCTTGACGTGGTTGGATGGCTTTTGCGCTCTTTGATCAAAAAACACTAAGTACAATATGTTTATAACGTTTACAGCAGTATTGAAGTTTATGTATTCGTTAGTCTCAGTGTGCTTATACATTGTGTATGTATATGTTTGTACGCCACATATTGTATTTGCTCACCTGTGCATTAAAGGGGTTTTCCCATGGACAAAAGTTCCTTTTAATCAATAGATCTTTGAATAATAATAACTTCCACAGTTGAATGTATTTACATAAAATGTTCCTGTGCTGAGATAATCTTATAAATGTGCCCCTGCTGTCTACTGTGTAATGTCTGTGTCTGACCGTGTACGGAACATGGTCTGATCATACCACATCTCCTGGGCAGGGGGGAAAGCAAAAAAGTATATAGACATTTCAGCGGGGAGTTGATTCTTTCTTTGAAGTAAAATATTGTTTAAAAACAGGCAGGGAAATGTTTTAACTCACAAAAGAATCAGCTGTGATCCCGTGCTGTAATGTCTGTATACTCTTTTGCTTCCTCCCCTGCCCAGGAGCTGTGGTATGATCAGACCATGTAACATACACAGTCAGACACAGCCATTACACAGGGGAGCATTTATAAGATTATCTCAGCACTGAAACATATTATTTAAGCACATCCAATTGTGGAACTTATTATCATTCCAAGACCTATTGATTAAAATTAACTTTCGTTCATGGGAAAACCCCTTTAATTTAATATTGAAGGTGTGGGGGCCCTATTTTTTCTTTTTTTGTGTAGTATATATCAAGTGATGTGGCACCTTCCAGGACTCAGCACCCTTATACACTCATCCTTCACATACAATATTTTAATTCCTAGCTATGCCTGGTTTCCTTTTCACTCCCCATTCAGATGAGGCCTGGTTTGGCACAAGGAGACGTAGGACATATACTGGTTAGGGATCATCCATATTAAAAGGTACACCTTGACGTAGTTGGACGGTTGGATGGCTTTTGCATTCTTTGATAAAAAAAAATGTTAAAACGCACCTGTCAACAGGATTGTGCTCAGTAAACCACATACACTGTCAGGTTGGCACCATTACACTGATTAAAATGATAGCTTTGTTGATGAAATTCATCCTGTGGTTCTTGTGTAATCTTTACTTTCAGTTTTGAAATAATGATATGCTCGTGCTTGGGGTGGGCCTTTGGGGAGGGGCTTTATCTGGTGCTCTGCTTATGTATTCACTTTCTGCGTTTTGGACAGGTCCCTGATCCTTCAGTGACCTACCTCTTATTTTAAATACTGCATATATAATTCTGTGGTTGAAATGAATAAATTTACATGCAACAAAATGGCATCGACGCCCGCTCATGCGCAGTAGCATCTCTCTGTTACCAAGAGATGCTACTGCGCAAGCACAATTGGCGGCGCCATATTGCTGCAGTCAAATTTTTTTCCTCCAGCAAAATGGTGCCTACGCAGGCGCAGCAGCACCTATTACTTGCCGATAAATGCTACTTCGCAAGCGCCATTAGCGGCGCCATTTTGTTGGACGATAACACCGATAACAGCTGATCGGTGATCAAACATTGATGCCCTATCCTACGGATAGGGCATCAATCAAAAAGTAGTGGACAACTCCTTTAAAAAAGAACCACAGGATGTATATCATCAACCAAGGTATCATTTTAATTAGACAGTGTATGTGGTTCACGGAGTACAATCCTGCTGACAGGTGCGCTTTAACTAAGTACCTTATGTTTTTAACGTTAACAGAAATATTGGAGTTCATATATTCATCAGTCGCAGTGTGCTAACGCAATGTGCACCTGTGCATTCATTTATTGTTAAAGGTGTGTGGGCCCTATTTCTTCTTTTTTCTTTTTTTCAAATTGAGCATACATCATGTAAGATAAAGACTACTGTGTTGCTGCAAAAAGTACTTTTCTTTAAAGCAGAAATACAGTAATGGGTTATTATAATATTAGCAGCAATCATCGATTACCTTAGTAATTGTGTTAAATTTGAGGTTTGATCACAGAAAGCAAAAAAGAGCTTTTCAAATGAGAGCTACTGTCTGATTATTGCTTTTAAATAAATAAAACATTATTGTTTTATTTATTGTTTGTTTTATTTCATATTTTAAAGTATAACTCTCATCTAATAATATTGATAAAAATATATCAAGCAAGTGCATAACAATGCTGTATTAGAGAATACGTTTCGATGTTCCTTATAGGATAACTATCCAAGATCCCCTGTATAATAACAAAGGATAGCCTTTGTGCTATATACTATGTGGCTTTTGGCTGAAGGTGCAAGACCTATGTCATTACATTCCAAATGGAGCGCTGACTTTTATATGTAAAATAAAACATTTCTGCCAGGAATATGTTCCTATATCAATTTTGGTCTGCCATATATAAATATTAAGGGGTAAAGTTTCTCCTTGTGGAGAGTGACAAGTTAGCGTAGGGAGACTTATAGGTCATGCAATGCAACTCTGAAAATGGAAATATGCAAATAGTCTTTTCAGAGTGGCCACGACTGTATTTGCAAATTTAAATTCCCAGGGGACCATTGCATGTCTATAATTCTCCCTAAGCATAACGACACTCTCCACAAGGAGAAATTTTACCCCTTAAAATGCCAATCAGAGGCCTCTCATCCAGTCAAATCAGTTCTCCTGGTTTGCACTGATGAGGGGAAAAAACCTCAAAACACATGTCTGCAAATTCAGTTTCTGGTTTGGCTTCTTATTCTAAGACATGTGGAAAGACTTTTAGGATTACTTCACCCCCTAGGTGGTACTAGAGTTCCAGTCTATTTGCAATATATATATTTTGTGTAGTTTTCGGGGTATGATTTCTTATACTTATTTAGTTACAATGGGATATATACAACTTCCTGTAATACATGCAAAATGCTCCACAATATCTCCTCATATCTGCCATATTTGATATAACTAAAATCAGGGGAGTGCCAGGCTAATATGTAAAGGTTTTATGAACTCACAAATATACTGAAGTTTTTTTTACCATATAACTGTTTGCAGGGAGAGCTACCAACTTTAGCTTACTGTGTAAAGAAAGTGACTTCTGCGACCCTTGTAATATACGGCCTGTCACTGAACTGTGAGTCCTTGACATTTACACTACAATGGAAACCCATCCAGTCAAGAAAAAGTCAAAATGTCACACCGATCTAACAAAACAGCATGGAAAACTGGAAGGATCCTTACCTGCTATTCTGAGGTGAACTTTTGCTGCAGAACCATCTAGGATTGCCACTAGTGATGAGCAAGCATGCTCGTTACTCGAGATTTACGATCATGCACGGGTTTTCGCCGAGTATCTTCAGCGTACTCGAGTGTTATGTTTCAATCACTCCGTGAGCATGATTTGTGACTGTTTGACAACTTTAATACATGTGAGGAATGCTTGTTTCTTAGCCATTCCTCACATGCAATAAAGCTGTCAAACAGTCGCAAAGCATGCACACGAGAGACTGAAACATAACACCCGAGCACGCTGAAGTTGCTCGGCGAATGCTCAGGCTCGCAGAAAGGGTTACCAGAACATGCTCGCTCATCACTAGTTACCACCTAAAGATCTTCCATGTATGGAGAAAACGCTGGTCTTGTCTGAGATCTGCCTGATGGAATGAAGACTGCATGCTGCACACATCACAATTATTCCTCCATGCTATCAGCTGTGATGTCATAAAGGAAGGAAGAAGCCTATGATGTCATCAACTGAAGGTAGAAGCCTGAGAGTGATGTAGCTGAAAATCAATGGCACTATCACTGCAGGGTATAGGTGTTGTACCCATATTATCACCCATGGGGAAATGGTTGTGATCAGCGGTAATGCCAAATATACAGACAGCTGCCATGTTTTGCATATTTTATACGGTAATGCTGCATTGTCCAGAATTACATAGGAGAAAATATTCTTTAGATAAGATACTATTTCCATAACTGCACTACAGACTGATGTTATCTACCTATAAATATTACATAAGACACACAGCCATGTACAATACACGGCTATTAGGTTGATGATCTTGTAATTTCAAAGTTCAGTAAATGACTATATTCAAGGCTATTTCACAGTGTTTTTGTAATTATCCAAGATCCCCTGTATAATAACCGAGGATATCCTTTGTGTTATATACTATGTGGCTTTTGGCTGAAGGTTCAGGATCCAAGTCATTACATTCCAAATGGAGCACTGGCTTTTATATTTACAGCAAAACATTTCTCCCAGGAATATGTTCCTGTATCAATTTTGCTCTGCCACAGATGTATTAAGAGGTAAAATTTATTCTTGTGCAGAATGCCAAGTCGGCGTAGGGAGACTTATAGGCCATGCAATGCAAGTCCGGAAATGTAAATATACAAATAGTCTTTTCAGAGTGGCAACGACTCTATTTGCAAATTTAAATTCCCAGGGAACCATTGCTTGCCTAGAATTCTCCCTAAACATACCTGGCACTCTCCACAAGAAGAAAATGTACCCCTTATAATGCATGTCAGAGGCCTCTCACCCAGTCAAATCAGTTCTCCTGGTTTACAGTGATGAGAGGCATACACCCCAAAACATATCTCTGAAAACAGAGTTTCTGGTTTGGCTGCTTATCCTAAGACATGTGGCAAAACTTTTTAAAGGGTTATTATTGACTTTTAGGATTGCTACGCCCCATAGGTGCTAGTAGAGGTCTAGTCTATTTTTAATATAATTTTTTTTTGTATAGTTTAAGGTGTATGATTTCTTACACTTGTTTAGTTACAATAGGATAGACGACATCCTGTAATATATGCAATATGCCCAATAATATCCCCTCATGTCCGCCATATTTGATCTAACTAAAATCAGGGGTGCACCAGGCTAATATGTAAAAGTTTTATGATCTTCCAAAAATGCTGAAGTTTTTTACCATATAACTGTTTGAAAGGAGATCATATCAACTTTATCTTACTGTGTTATGAAAGTGACTTCTGCGTCCCTTGTAATTTACAGCCTGAGTCCTTGACATTTACACTACAATGGAAACCCATCCAGTCAAGAAAAAGTCAAAATGTCACACTATCTAACAAAACAGCATGGAAAACTGAAATAATCCTTACCTGCTATTCTGAAGTGAGCTTTTCCTGCAGAACAATCTAGGATTACCACTAGTGATGATCGAGCCTGTTCTATTAACCCCTTCGGCGAGCACCTGTCAGACAGGCAATCTCTGCATCTGTCACAACTGTCAAACAGCCATGACACTTGCAGGTGCTGCGACACTAAAAGAAATGCCGAGCATGCCAAAATACTCATCGAACACCCGAGCATGCACGCCGAAGGGGTTGATACAACACGGTCGATCATCACTAATTACCACCTAAAGATCTTCCATGTATGGAGAAAATGCTGGACTTGTCTGAGATGTACCTGATGGAATGAACACTATCTGCTGCGCACATCACAACTATTCCTCCATTCCATCAGCTGTGATGTCATAAAGGAAGGAAGAAGCCTATGATGTCATCAACTGAAGGTAGAAGCCTGAGAGTGATGTAGCTGAAAATCAAGAAAAAATCCTAGTTTATACTGCACTGACTAATGTGCTTCATTTTTAGAATTAACAGAAAAATGTAAACTGTCAAAAAACAAAAACTGATTTGCTGTTTATAGCCAACAATCACAACTCAGCTTCCATTTTTATCATCTTGGCGTCTTCTGCTTTAGACTTCATTCACACGTCAGTATTTGATCAGTATTTTTACATCGGTGTTTGTATGCAAAAACAAGAAGTGGAACTTACAGCAAAAAACAATAACTGAAAGATTGACACCTGTACTGTGTTTTGGAGACACTCCTGGTTTTGGCATACAAATACTGATGAAATACTGATCGAAAATACTGATGTGTGAAAATTGCCTTACATTTACGATGATGGAAGTTAGATATTAGCACCCTGCATCAGACATTTATGGCACTATCACTGCAGGGTACAGGTGTTGTACCTATATTTTCACCCATACGGCAATGGCTATGATCAGAGGTAAAGCCAAATATACAGACAGCTGCCATGTTTTGCATATTATATACAGTAATGCAGCATTGTCTATATAACATAACATATAGAAACAGAAAAATGGAAGCAGGACTCCAAAAACAGTACAAATTATAGGACTTTAATGGCCAATGTGACAAAGATTGAGAAAGGTTCACACTATGAACTGAAACAAGAAATTGGAGGCAAAGAAGGTATGCAAAGACAGGGATCAATTTAAATGTAATAAATATTTATTGACACACAAGCCGAGACAAAAACATTTAAAAACACTTAAAAAGCACAAATGGCCATAACAATATTTCAGACAACACTGTAGTATTGGCGTCTAATCCATCTGTCCGTGGGATGATACATGAAAGACCAATGAAATACACACCAGGAATTAAAGAACATTAGTCCACGCCAAACAATCTAGAGTCTGTTCTTGAAGCCCCTAAACAGAGGGACTTCTGAAGGTCAACTAAAGTGCTTTCAATAGTGCAAAAATACAGTACTATACAATTCAATATTATGTGTTATACAGTCCTGCTCATTGTTATTGGCACCCATGAAGTTTAAGTACATAATGTGGAATATCTCCTGAAAAAAATGAATCAAGTGAAACAGTTTTTTTATATAGAGAAATTGTGTTAAATACAAAAGCGCTAATGATAAACAATAATTTAAAACAAAAAACAATGGGAGGGAAAAATAGAAAAACCTAAAGCTTGCTGTGTCACTGGTATTGGCACGCTTTACATTAATTTAGTATGGGAACACATTTTTACTCGCCTGTGGTAAATCACAAAAGAGATTCACTTGTGATTAATTGTCGATGCCCATGTGACATTAATTAGCCAATGAATGATGACTTCAATGTTTCAAAAAGTCACATGTAGGCCCTGTTCTTTTGTCACAGTGGTGAAGACAAAGGAGCTGTCTGAGGACATCAGAACTGCTATTATTAGCAAACACAAGACTTCCAAAGGATATAAGGCCATCTCCAAAGACCTTGGTATCCCAGTTTCAACAGGGCGCAATGTTATTAAAAAGTTTACCAAGCATGGAACCGTCAAGAACCTCCCTGGATGTGGGAGAAAGAGGAAAATTGACAAGAGATGTCTTCAAAGGTTGGTGCAAATGGTGGAAAAAACACCATGTCAAACATACAAAGACCTAAAGGCCAACCTGGAACAGTCTGGGTTCATGGTTTCAACAAGTACCATATGCCGCACACTAAACCAAGCAGAGCTTTATGAGCAAAGGCCAAGGAAGAAACCATTGCTGAAGAAAAGACATAAAAAGGAATGACTGATTTTTGCAAAAGAGTACCTTGACAAACCACAATCCTTCTGGCAAAATGTTCTGTGGACAGATGAAACTAAAATAGAACTTTTTGGAAATGTAAAGCAACAGTTTGTTTACAGATTGCACAATGAAGTTTATAAGGAAAAGAACACCTTACCAACAGTTAAGCATGGTGGAGGATCCATAATGCTGTGGGGTTGCTTTGCTGCATTTGGTACTAGAGGCTTTTATGTATCACAGGAATCATGAAATCAGAGAATTATCAAGAGATTTTAGAGCGAAATGTTCTACCCAGTGTAAGAAAACTTGGTTTCAGTCGAAGATCATGGGTCCTCCAGCAAGACAATGACCCAAAGCACACATCCAAAAGTACACAGAAATGATTGAAAAAGAAAAAATGGACTGTTTTAAAATGGCCAGCAATGAGTCCTGACCTCAATCCCATTGAAAATCTTTGGGGTGAGCTGAAATCTGCCATTGGGAAAAAGAACCCTGCAAACATTCAAGAGCTTGAACAAGCTGCAAAGGAAGAGTGGAAGAAAATTCCAGCTGAGAAGTGCAAGAAGCTTATAGATGGCTACAAGAAACATTTTGAGGCTGTCAGCAATGCCAAAGGGTGGGCAACCAAGTATTAATTAGGGGTAGCTTTATTGCAGGACTTGCTGTTTATTCTGTTTTTTTCTGTGAAATTGCAACATGGAAATTGAAAAACAATGTTTTATTGTTGTATTGCTTTGGACCACTAATCATAAAATCCTGAGGATATAATTTTGGTACATTTCCATTTATTTCTGAAGATATTGTACAGTCTATGAAAAAAAAGAGGTGCCAATAATGGTGAGCAGCACTGTATGTACAAACACACACATCACAAGCCTAGTATGCAATAAGTATAAAAAGGCAGTACATTCTGCTCGCACCAATAGTGGTTTCCTGCACCCAATGATGTGGTAGAAGATATAAAGGCTTAATGAAAGGTACAATATAGAAAATAAGCTAAGCACAATGGCAATATACTGCAGGCACAATAATAGGTCCGTATATCCTAGTGGCACAAATGAAGATATTAAGGCTTAGAAGGTAACCTGATAGAATGGACAGGACAGATAGACAGACATGGATGAAGATACCCAACATGTATCACCACTCAGGAATGTGACTTCATCAGGGGTAGGAGTATAACTTTGCCTGGCCTGTTAAGTCATTTATATACACACATGTAATTACATGGATTAGATCCAGCCGAGAGAGACAGGTGTAAACATTCACAGTTGCCACACTGTGTTTTGCTTAGATGAGGTAACAGTTATAGGTGCGCACACGCACACCGGAAGTAATGTCTCTGCATCCATGCTGTAACGCAAGACATGACCAGGAAATAAAACAATGTAGTTTAACAAATCAATAGTGAACGCTAATTACAGACACAATAATTAACGGCACACATATATTGCGCGATAAAGTTCCAACCTTATGTATCTATACCCACGCTCAATTAATGGAGTATTAGGAAAGGGTGCGCTTCCGTGCGCCGAAAATGACATAATTGGAACCACACTGGAACACAAAAATGCATTCCGTGTCACGGGTGTGTTGCCACGAAGATCGTCACGAGTACACAGCCTGACTTCTCGCAGCTGACTTGTTGGTGCTTTGTGTTTTTTCGGCAGTGAAGGAGTTAATTCTCTCTCTCTCTGGGCTAGCTGAGGTCCAGCCTCGCCCAGCTGCAATCAATGCTTCTTTAGTGAGACTCCTTCATATTCCTGCAGGTCTGTTTGGGAGGTGTCGGTGAAAGCTTTTCATTCAGACTTACAGAGCGGATCGTGGTGTTTGGAGTTGCTGAGATAAGTGTATTTGGAAGTGTTTTTTCCCTTTCCTCGCTTTATCATTTATCTCCTTTCCCGTTGGTGTTCCCTCTGTTGTAGTTGTGTAGAAGTTGTATGCAAGGTGGTTTTGGTTTTTCCCTTGTACTGTCTCGTTCGTCTAAATACTGTGTGTGGGCATATTATTTCTGGTTCCCAATTGTTGTGATCGGGGTCCTTCTCAGGACTAGATTACTGAGGTGCAGGGATCCTCAGGAGGTAGGGGTTACGCTGGCGGCCTGGACCTCTGTACCTTTAACAGTACCTCCAGGTTGAGGGATTAGTCAGGGCCCCAGCTTAGGGTCAGCTTAGGCCCCCTACCTCCAGTATTCTGTGACAGTGACATTTTCACCGACCAACTTAGTTTTTCTCCAGCTACCATGGATCCAGTAGCCGGTCTAGCTCGGCAGTTGCAGAGTTTGTCCATGGGGCTGGCGGACGTTAGGTCCAAGGTTTTGCATCCTCTGGAGCAAGCCGGACCAGAACCTAAAGTAGCTCTCCCTGACAGGTTCACTGGGGGGCGGGACAAGTTTTTTGTTTTCCGGGAGGCATGCAAATTGTACTTTCGGCTGCGGCCTCGGTTATCGGGCAGCGAAGAACAAAGGGTGGGAATTGTCATCTCGCTCCTACAAGGGGACCCACAATCTTGGGCATTCTCTCTTCCCCCAAGCTCCCCGGTTCTCCAGTCAGTGGATAGGTTTTTTGCTGCTCTGGGACTCGTATATGATGACCCAGATCGGATCTCCCTTGCTGAGTCTAAGTTACGTAGGATTCAGCAGGGAGATCGTCCGGCGGAGGAATTCTGTTCGGAGTTCCGTAGGTGGGCCACGGACACCCAGTGGAATGACCCGGCTCTTAGGAGCCAGTTTTGTCATGGTTTATCCGACAAATTACAGGATGTGTTGGCACAGTATGACTCTCCCGCGTCACTGGAAGCCGCTATGGCCCTTGCCATTCGCGTTGACAGACGGCTTCGGGAGAGGTGCGGGATAACTCTACCCCCTGTAATGTCTCCACCTCCTTCAAGGTCCCCTCATATGGTGGTTCCCCTGGTCAGTCCGGAGGAGCCTATGCAATTAGGAGGGACATCATTTCGGGGAAGGGGACCGGTGGAGCGCCATAAGACAGGAAGGTGTTTCCTCTGCGGGAAAAAGGGACATTTTATTGGGGGGTGTCCATCCCGTCCCTTGCAGAGTAAAGAGTCGTCGAAAAAACTGTTGATCCCAGGTTGTGTGGTGGACGGCAATCTGGGAGTAGGTATTTCGTCCCTAGGTTCGTCTCAGTTTCTCGTACCGGCGGAGGTGGTGGTGGGTGCGAGAACTGAGAGGATATCTGTTCTTCTGGATAGTGGGGCCGGGGCTAATCTGGTTGATGCTCGGTTTGCCCGGGTTCAAGGTATGCGATTGAGTGAGTTGGCTAAACCCATCCCCATATTCTCGATCGATGCCAGGCCTCTCGGTCAGGGAAGTTTTTTGCAAGCTGTGCATGGCGTAAAACTTCAAGTGGGGGCAATACATAAAGAACTGTTGTCTTGCTACGTGTTGGAGGGTCTTCCCACTCCTATAGTGTTGGGCCTTCCTTGGTTAGCTAAGCATAACCCGGTTATTAATTGGCAAACCAGAGAGATAAGCCAATGGAGTAAATTCTGTAATAAAAACTGCATGAACACGGTCATCGGTGCGGTTACTCCTTGGGTCTTACCTCCATTTCTGGCGGACTTTGAGGATGTATTCTCGGAGAATGGGTGTCAGGAACTACCTCCTCATCGCGAGTATGACTGTTCTGTAAAACTGCTCCCTGAGGCCAAGTTACCTAAAGCTAGGTTGTATAACCTTTCTGGTCCTGAGAGGCAGGCCATGAAGGATTATATTTCTGAAAGTCTGGCTAAGGGGCATATTAGACCTTCATCTTCACCGATGGCCGCGGGGTTCTTCTTTGTTAAGAAGAAAGATGGAGGCCTACGCCCTTGCCTGGATTTCCGTGAACTTAATCGGATTACGGTCCGAGATCCGTATCCGCTCCCACTTATTCCCGATCTCTTTAATCAGATCGTGGGCGCCAAATGGTTCTCTAAGTTGGATCTCAGGGGGGCGTACAATCTGATTAGGATGAAGGAGGGGGATGAGTGGAAGACGGCTTTTAACACTCCGGAGGGGCATTATGAGAACCTTGTCATGCCATTCGGTCTGACTAATGCCCCGACGGTGTTTCAACACTTTGTTAATGATATTTTTCGCCACCTGGTGGGACAGTTTGTTGTCATATATCTGGATGATATCTTAATTTACTCGCCGGATCTGGTGTCTCATCAGGAGCACGTTAGACAGGTGTTACAGATCTTGCGGGATAATAAACTGTATGCCAAGTGGGAAAAGTGTGTGTTCGCCGTACAGGAACTCCAGTTTTTAGGCTTCCTGGTTTCAGCGTCCGGTTTTCGTATGGACCCTGGGAAAGTGCGGGCAGTTCTTGAGTGGGATCGGCCGGAGAATCTTAAGG
Organism: Phyllobates terribilis; assembly: GCF_046119375.1. NCBI lineage: Eukaryota > Metazoa > Chordata > Amphibia > Anura > Dendrobatidae > Phyllobates > Phyllobates terribilis. Next base: position 140,911,094 of record NW_027362762.1, read on the forward strand.
CACTACAACGTTTCCTGGGGTTTGCTAATTATTACCGGAAGTTCATTCGTAATTTCTCGTCCATGGTTAAGCCTCTCACAGACATGACTAAAAAGGGGACGGATTTTTCTAGGTGGTCTGACAAGGCTTGTCAAGCATTCTCCTCCTTGAAAAAATGTTTTGCCTCGGCACCCATACTCATTCAACCTGATGCGTCTCAGCCATTCTTTGTAGAGGTAGACGCTTCCGAGGTAGGGGTGGGAGCAGTATTGTCACAGGGTTCGTCCCCTGGTAAGTGGCATCCGTGCGCCTTTTTCTCTAAAAAATTGTCGTCCGCTGAGAGGAATTACGATGTCGGCAATAGGGAACTCTTGGCCATTAAGTTAGCTTTTGAGGAGTGGCGCCATTTTTTGGAGGGGGCAGTTCATCCGGTCACCGTCATCACCGATCACAAGAACCTGCTATATCTGGAGTCCGCTAAACGTCTGAATCCCAGACAAGCTAGGTGGTCATTGTTTTTTACCAGGTTTAATTTCGTCGTTACATATCGTCCTGGGTCTAAAAATGTAAAGGCGGATGCCTTATCTCGTAGTTTCCCTGGGGCCGGGAATACGGACGACCCGATTCCTATTCTTCAGGAGGGGGTGGTGGTTTCGGCAGTATGCTCTGAGCTGGAGGAGGAGATATTGGAGGCTCAGGGGGACGCCCCTGTTGGACCTCCGGGGAGACTGTTCGTTCCAGATCAGTTGCGACAAAAGGTGATCGAGGCACACCATAACTCAGTTTTTGCAGGACACCCGGGGAGTAAAGCAACTGTGGATCTCCTCTCGCGTCGGTTTTGGTGGCCTAACTTACATAAAGAGGTGGTAACTTTTGTCGCGTCCTGTGGGGTTTGTGCGCGCTCTAAGACCTCACATACCCGTCCGACTGGGGCCCTTTTACCTTTGAAGATCCCGGAGCGTCCTTGGACTCATCTGTCTATGGACTTTATTACGGACCTCCCTCCGTCTTCGGGTAAAACGGTCATACTCGTTGTAGTGGACAGGTTCAGCAAGATGGCACATTTTATCGCTCTTCCGGCTCTCCCTAATGCTAAAACTCTTGCGCAGGTGTTCATTGGGGAGATTGTGAGGCTTCACGGGGTACCCTCCGAGGTGGTGTCTGATCGGGGGTCTCAGTTTGTGTCCAAGTTCTGGAAGGCGTTTTGTGCACGGCGGGGGATGCATTTGTCATTCTCGTCGGCTTTTCATCCTCAGACCAATGGTCAGACGGAACGTATGAACCAGAGCTTGGAGACATATCTTCGGTGTTTTGTGTCAGAGAACCAGGAGGACTGGGCTTCTTTCCTACCTCTGGCAGAGTTTGCTCTCAATAATAGGCGGAGCGAGTCCACTGGTAAGTCCCCGTTTTTTGGGGCATATGGTTTTCACCCCCAGTTTTGTACTTTCAGTAGGGGGGGCTCTTCGGGGGTTCCGGAGGAGGAACGATTTTCCTCATCTCTCGCTTCAGTATGGAGAGGGGTGCTGAAGAATCTGAATACTATGGGGAACCGATACAAACGTATGGCTGATAGGAGGAGAGTGTCTGGTCCGGACCTAAGTGTGAACGATCAGGTATGGTTGTCTACCAGGAATATTAAACTTAAGGTTCCCTCCTGGAAACTGGGTCCCAGGTTCATCGGGCCGTACAGAATCAGTTCTATTATTAATCCGGTGGCATTCCGTCTTGACCTCCCCCCTACGTTTAAAATTCACAACGTGTTTCACAGATCATTGCTTAAGAGGTATGTGGCGCCGGTGGTACCGTCACTTTTACCTCCCCCTCCTGTGGTTGTCAATGGTAACTTGGAGTTCCAGGTATCGAGGGTCATTGATTCACGCTTTAATCGCCGGTCCCTTCAGTACTTGGTTCATTGGAAGGGGTATGGTCCTGAGGAGAGGATGTGGGTTCCTGCGTCGGATATTAACGCAGACCGATTAGTTCGGGCCTTCCACACGACTCACCCGAATAAACCTGGCCCTGAGGGTCCGGAGGCCCCTCGTAGAAGGGGGGGTACTGTCACGGGTGTGTTGCCACGAAGATCGTCACGAGTACACAGCCTGACTTCTCGCAGCTGACTTGCTGGTGCTTTGTGTTTTTTCGGCAGTGAAGGAGTTAATTCTCTCTCTCTCTGGGCTAGCTGAGGTCCAGCCTCGCCCAGCTGCAATCAATGCTTCTTTAGTGAGACTCCTTCATATTCCTGCAGGTCTGTTTGGGAGGTGTCGGTGAAAGCTTTTCATTCAGACTTACAGAGCGGATCGTGGTGTTTGGAGTTGCTGAGATAAGTGTATTTGGAAGTGTTTTTTCCCTTTCCTCGCTTTATCATTTATCTCCTTTCCCGTTGGTGTTCCCTCTGTTGTAGTTGTGTAGAAGTTGTATGCAAGGTGGTTTTGGTTTTTCCCTTGTACTGTCTCGTTCGTCTAAATACTGTGTGTGGGCATATTATTTCTGGTTCCCAATTGTTGTGATCGGGGTCCTTCTCAGGACTAGATTACTGAGGTGCAGGGATCCTCAGGAGGTAGGGGTTACGCTGGCGGCCTGGACCTCTGTACCTTTAACAGTACCTCCAGGTTGAGGGATTAGTCAGGGCCCCAGCTTAGGGTCAGCTTAGGCCCCCTACCTCCAGTATTCTGTGACAGTGACATTCCGGAAGTGAGTATCAGCCTGTCCAAGTAAGAAAGCAAAAAATCGGCGTATGCGCATTGTGAGGATGCAGAACACTCCATTTGTCAGTGGAGCACAAGCTAGAGGTGTGCAGACGCACACCGGAAATTATGTCACCAGATACGCATTGGAGCGCAACAATGTGTTCCGGAAGTGAAATACCAACCTGTCCACACAAAAGGGCAAAGGATCGGCACCTGCACAATGCATAGGCACAGCTTATATGGTGACAGGTAACTGTCACCAGAGCGCATGTGTGCCCCCAAAAGGGCAATGCAGTACAAGCTTAAAGTAATTCCAGTATTGTGTTAGTCTTACATATAGCATTATAGCAACTTATGGCAAATATAACTGATAGGAATATACACATATTTTTGTTTTTATAGCAACAACTGAACAATAATGAAGTAAATAAATAGAAAATCAGAAAAAGGAGAGTAAAGGTTCCCATCAATTTGAGACCAAAACAATGGTGTATCAATTGACTGGTAAGTATAGAGGTAAGTATATGTCCAGTCTACAAACTGAATGCATGTTCAGGATAAATTCAGAACTTGTAAACATGAAACTCATACCGGGCATTAAATGCCATGTATTATCATAGAAATATCTTCCAATAGCAAACCAAAAAGTATCAAGAGAGTCTCATGACCAAGAAAATCTGCACATGTTGATTCGCATGCAAACATGAATGATAAGCTCTTTAGATAAATATCAATCACAGCAAATGAACACCCATATAGACATGTGTATATCTAGTGGGTGAATTCTTGTGGTATATTTCATTATGAAAAGATATCTACAGATATCAATAGATTAGTAGATGCTGTAATTAGTAATGATCGAGCGTGCTTGCTTCTGCTCTGTACTCGCCCGAGCATCTCACTGCTCGATATGCTTGGCGCTCGTCGAGTACTTCCGGGATGCTCGGGCGGGAGCTCGAGTCCCCGCCCCGCATTTTTGGTGCTGTTTTAACAGCGAATAAACATACGGGGATTGACTGCCACATACTGTAATGCCGCAGCCATGTTGGTTGTGGCATTACAGTGATTGGCTGGCCGCATCGGGTCTATATCAGACCCGGTGACCCTACACTCGTCACAGTCTACCCTTCAGACAGGTAGAGTAGGGAGAGATGCTGCTGAACTAGGGAGAGAATTGGCAGTTTATTAGTTAGGTATAGGTATTCCACATCCACAGCAATTATATATATATATATATATATATATATATATATATATACCGTATATATATATATATATATATATATACACTGCTCAAAAAAATAAAGGGAACACTGAAACAACAGAATATACCTCAAAGTAAATCAAACTTCTGTGAAATCAAACTGTCTACTTAGGAAGCAACACTGATTGACAATCATTTTCACATGCTGTTGTGCAAATCGAACAGACAATAGATGGAAATTATTGGCAATTATCAAGACACACTCAATAAAGGAGTGGTTCTGCAGGTGGGGACCACAGACCACATCTCATTACCAATGCTTTCTGGCTGTTTTGGTCACTTTTGAATGTTGGTTGCGCTTTCACACTCGTGGTAGCATGAGACGGACGCTACAACCCACAGAAGCTACTCAGGTAGTGCAGCTCATCCAGGATGGCACATCAATGTGAGCTGTGGCAAGAAGATTTGCTGTGTCTGTCAGCGTAGTGTCCAGAGTAGTTGCAGGCGCTACCAGGAGACAAGCCAGTACACCAGGAGACGTGGAGGGGGCCGTAAGAGGGCAAGAACCAAGCAGCAGGACCGCTACCTCCGCCTTTGTGCAAGGAGGAACAGGAGGAGCACAGCCAGAGCCCTGCAAAATGACCTCCAGCAGGCCACAAATGTGCATATGTCTGCACAAACAGTTAGAAACCGTCTCCATGGGGGTGGTATGAGGGCCCGATGTCCACAGATGGGGGTTGTGCTCACAGCCCAACACCATGCAGGACGCTTGGCATTTGCCACAGAACACCAGGATTGGCAAAGTCGCCACTGGCGCCATGTGCTCTTCATAGATGAAAGCAGGTTCACACTGAGCACATGTGACAGACGTGACAGTCTGGAGACGCTGTGGAGAGCGATCGGCTGCCTGCAACATCCTTCAGCATGACTGGTTTGGCAGTGGGTCAGTAATGGTGTGGGGTGGCATTTCTTTGGAGGGAGGCACAGCCCTCCATGTGCTCGCCAGAGGTAGCCTGACTGCCATTAGGTACCGAGATGAGATCCTCAGACCCCTTGTGAGACCATATGCTGGTGTGGCTGGCCCTGGGTTCCTCCTAATGCAGGACAATGCCAGATCACATGTGGCTGGAGTGTGTCAGCAGTTCCTGCAAGATGAAGGCATTGAAGCCATGGACTGGCCCGCCTGTTCCCCAGACCTGAATCCGATTGAGCACATCTGGGACATCATGTCTCACTCCATCCACCAACGTCACGTTGCACCACAGACTGTCCAGGAGTTGGCGGATGCTTTATTCCAGGTCTGGGAGGAGATCCCACAGGAGACCATCCGCAACCTCATGAGGAGCATGCCCAGGCATTGTAGGGAGGTCATACAGGCACGTGGAGGCCACACACAATACTGAGCCTCATTTTGACTTGTTTTAAGGACATTCCATCAAAGTTGGATCAGCCTGTAGCGTGTTTTTCCACTTTAATTTTGGGGGTGACTCCAAATCCAGGCCTCCATTGGTTAATAAATTTGATTTCCATTGATGATTTTTGTGTGATTTTGTTATCAGCACATTCAACTTTGTACAGAACAGAGTATTCAATAAGAATATTTCATTCATTCAGATCTAGGATGTGTATATTTTTTTGAGCAGTGTATATACAGTACAGACCAAAAGTTTGGACACACCTTCTCATTTAAAGATTTTTCTTTATTTTCATGACTATGAAAATTGTACATTCACACTGAAGGCATCAAAACTATGAATTAACACATGTGGAATTATATACTTAACAAAAAAGTGCGAAACAACTGAAAATATGTCTTATATTCTAGGTTCTTCAAAGTAGCCACCTTTAGCTTTGATGACTGCTTTGCACACACTTGGCATTCTCTTGATGAGCTTCAAGAGGTAGTCACTGGAAATGGTTTTCACTTCACAGGTGTGCCCTGTCAGGTTTAATAAGTGGGATTTCTTGCCTTATAAATGGAGTTGGGACCATCAGTTGTGTTGTGAAGAAGTCTGGTGGATCCACAGCTGATAGTCCTACTGAATAGACTGTTAGCTGTTTTTTTCTTGCCATAATACAAATTCTAAGTAAAGAAAAATGAGTGGCCGTCATTACTTTAAGAAATGAAGGTCAGTCAGTCTGAAAAATTGGGAAAACTTTGAAAGTGTCCCCAAGTGCAGTTGCAAAAACCATCAAGCGCTACAAAGAAACTGGCTTACTGAGGACCGCCCCGGAAAGGAAGACCAAGAGTCATCTCTGCTTCTGAGGATAAGTTTATCCGAGTCACCAGCTTCAGAAATCGCAGGTTAACAGCAGCTCAGATTAGAGACCAGATCAATGCCACACAGAGTTCTAGCAGCAGACACATCTCTTCAACAGAGAGGAGACTTTGTGCAGCAGGCCTTCATGGTAAAATAGCTGCTAGGAAACCACTGCTAAGGACAGGCAACAAGCAGAAGAGACATTTTGGGCTAAAGAACACAAGGAATGGACATTAGACCAGTGGAAATCTGTGCTTTGTTCTGGTGAGTCCAAATTTGAGATCTTTGGTTCCAACCACCGTGTCTTTGTGCGACGCAGAAAAGGTGAACGGATGGACTCTACATGCCTGGTTTCCACCGTGAAGCATGGAGGAGGAGATGTGATGGTGTGGGGGTGCTTTGCTGGTGACATTGTTGGGGATTTATTCAAAATTGAAGGCATACTGAACCAGCATGTCTGCCACAGCATCTTATAGCGGCATGCTATTCCATCCGGTTTGCGTTTAGTTAGATCATCATTTATTTTTCAACAGGACAATGACCCGAAACACACCTCCAGGCTGTGTAAGGGCTATTTGACCAAGAACGAGAGTGATGGGGTGCTACACCACATGACCTGGCCTCCACAGTCACCAGACCTGAACCCAATCGAGATGGTTTGGTGTGAGATGGACCGCAGAGTGAAGGCAAAAGGGCCAACATGTGCTAAGCATGTCTGGGAACTCCTTCAAGATTGTTGGAAGACCATTTCCGGTGACTACCTCTTGAAGCTCATCAAGAGAATGCCAAGAGTGTGCAAAGCAGTCATCAAAGCAAAAGGCGGCTACTTTGAAGAACCTAGAATATAAGACATATTTTCAGTTGTTTCACACTTTTTTGTTAAGTATATAATTCCACATGTGTTAATTCATAGTTTTGATGCCTTCAGTGTGAATATACAATTTTCATAGTCATGAAAATACAGAAAAATCTTTAAATGAGAAGGTGTGTCCAAACTTTTGGTCTGTACTGTACATCTGAACTAACAGTCCTTCTAAGGACTAATCCAGCTGCATATATAATTACTGATGATAGCAGGAGTTAGGCAACTAGGGTTTGTGGAGAGTGTATACAGCAGAATAGTGTCCATTGCACGTGCTGTCTGCTGCTGTTACTGATATCCATAGACCTAGATATCAGGGCTAATTTTTTTAGCTCCTAATCCTGATTATTTGCTTTAGGGTTCATACCCATATGTGAGAAAAAAATACGTTCCAATATCTGGACTGAAAAAACAGAAGAGTGTCATGCGAGTGCTATGCGGTTTTCTCACCTAGCATCCGATTTACATCCGATTTCCATGCGATTTTAACATGGGCTTTTACAAAGGGGAAATATCTGGGTCATTTACACATACGTTTTCTATGGAAATATTCTTCACTACATATATAGATATGTATATATATATACAGTATATATATATATATATATACAGTATACATTTATATATATATATACAGTACAGACCAAAAGTTTGGACACACCTTCTCATTTAAAGATTTTTCTGTATTTTCATGACTATGAAAATTGTACATTCACACTGAAGGCATCAAAACTATGAAATAACACATGTGGAATTATATACTTAACAAAAAAGTGTGAAACAACTTAAAATATGTCTTATATTCTAGGTTCTTCAAAGTAGTCACCTTTTGCTTTGATGACTGCTTTGCACACACTTAGCATTCTCTTGATGAGCTTCAAGAGGTAGTCACCAGAAATGGTCTTCCAACAATCTTGAAGGAGTTCCCAGAGATGATTAGCACTTGTTGGCCCTTTTGCCTTCACTCTGCGGTCCAGCTCACCCCAAACCATCTTGATTAAGTTCAGGTCTGGAGACTGTGGAGGCCAGGTCATCTGGCGTTGTACCCCATCACTCTCATTCTTGGTCAAATAGCCCTTACACAGCCTGGTGTTGTGTTTGGGGCCATTATCCTGTTGAAAAATAAATGATGGTCCAACTAAACGCAAACCGGGGGGAATAGCATGCCTCTGCAAGATGCTGTGGTAGCCATGCTGGTTCAGTATGCCTTCAATTTTGAATAAATCCCCAACAGTGTCACCAGCAAAGCACCGCCACATCATCACACCTCCTCCTCCATGCTTCACGGTGGGAACCAGGCATGTAGAGTCCATCCGTTCACCTTTTCTGCGTCGCACAAAGACACGGTGGTTGGAACCAAAGATCTCAAATTTGGACTCATCAGACCAAAGGACAGATTTCCACTGGTCTAATGTCCATTCCTTGTGTTCTTTAGCCCAAACAAGTCTCTTCTGCTTGTTGCCTGTCCTTAGCAGTGGTTTCCTAGCAGCTATTTTACCATGAAGGCCTGCTGCACAAAGTCTCCTCTTAACAGTTGTTGAGGAGATGTATCTGCTGCTAGTACTCTGTGTGGCATTGACCTGGTCTCTAATCTGAGCTGCTGTTAACCTGCGATTTCTGAGGCTGGTGACTCGGACAAACTTATCCACAGAAGCAGAGGTGACTCTTGGTCTTCCTTTCCTGGGGCGGTCCTCATGTGAGCCTGTTTCTTTGTAGCGCTAGATGGTTTTTGTAACTGCACTTGGGGACACATTCAAAGTTTGCCCAATTTTTCGCACTGACTGACCTTCATTTCTTAAAGTAATGATGGCCACTCGTTTTTCTTTACTTAGCTGCTTTTTTCTTGCCATAATACAAATTCTAACAGTCTATTCAGTAGGACTATCAGCTGTGTATCCACCAGAGTTCTGCACAACACAACTGATGGTCCCAACCCCATTTATAAGGCAAGAAATCCCACTTATTAAACCTGACAGGGCACGCCTGTGAAGTGAAAACCATTTCCGGTGACTACCTCTTGAAGCTCATCAAGAGAATACCAAGAGTGTGCAAAGCAGTCATCAAAGCAAAAGGTGGCTACTTTGAAGAACCTAGAATATAAGACATATTTTCAGTTGTTTCACACTTTTTTGTTAAGTATATAATTCCACATGTGTTAATTCATAGTTTTGATGTCTTCAGTGTGAATGTACAGTTTTCATTGTCATGAAAATGCAGAAAAATCTTTAAATGAGGTGTGTCCAAACTTTTAGTCTGTACTGTATGTAATGGTGGCGTGTGATCAGGGACCCAACGTCATTTAACCCTTTCAATAACGTCCTTCAGTGCAGACTTTGATGCCCATGTTTCTGCCAGTTTTATACATTTTGTAGCTGCGTTTAAGCATATTCACCCCCGGGCACCTCACTGCATTGTATAAGCATTGCACTGCAGAATAAGAAACTGAGGAATTAGAAGCAACTTCTGCCTCTCTGTGCAGTGAGCTGCCCTGGCCATGTGACCAGGACGAGCTATTCCGGGAGGATGGTTCCCACGTCCATGTCACCCGTGGAGTGACCAGAGCCCTCTGTAATAATTGTGTGCTCAGGCCCGGGCAGGGGCACTTCTAGAGGGGTTGTAAGGACCCCATTTACATCATTTTAAAGGTGACGAGCAGGGTTTATAAGGAAAAAAATGGCCATGTGACAGTTTCCCTTTAACAAGGGGCACGTCTGATCACTTATTTGGCAGATGATTAGACTTTGGTAGTTCTGACTTTTAAAAAAAAAGTAAAGATAAAATATAGACTACATACATACAGGGTTAGAAGGAAAACGTGGCAAACCCAAGTGTACTACCACACGTATTTAAAAAAATCTAATGACAGCATTAAATAATTGTATAACCTAACCACAGAGATGTGATACTATTAATAGCGGTATCAGAGTAATACTCCTCTGTGGGTACAGTCATGGGTGTAGAAACATGGCAGCTGCCTCACAATTCACGTGTTGGGAGTAGCAAGATGGCCGCGGACCGGAAGTACGCAGTGCAGCAACCAGCTGTGTTCGGCCGGAAACAGTCAGATGGTGAAGATGAATAATTCCGATCTCGATCAGCGGGAGGACCCCGGAGCCGCTCAGTATGGGAACTTCCCCAATTATTACAGCTTTCATCCGCCCGAGACTCGCACAAGCTTGTTGCCCCCGGGGCTGCTGCTGGAGCTTCTGCGGAGACATGGTGGGCTGCTTGAGACGCTGCTGGCGCTGGACGTCGGCTGTAACACAGGGGTGAGTGTGGAGGGGCGGAGGTTGTTGTAAAGGGGCCCCAGCTGCAGTAGAGAGATTCTGATGATGCTTAGTCTGTCCGTGTTCTTAGGCCATGTTCCCACGTAGCATAAATGCTGCAGTTTTTTTTGTGTTTGCAGAAAATCTGCTGCATTTAACAGTACAAAGTTCGATGTGATTTCATGAAAACCCATTTTCGCTGAGCTGCTGTTGAATTGTGCATTGTTTTTAGAGTTTTTTTTATTTTTCCGCAGTGTAATCTATGGTGAGCCTGAATTCAAACAGAACTAAAACACACAGTTGGATTTTCAGTGTAGAATCTCAGGGTTTCTGGGGAATAAAAATTACAAAAATATAGCAACTTTTTTTTTATTTTTTTTTATTTTGTGCTGCTGTTATCAGTGTAAAGTTAAGTGCACACGTAGCGTTTTTGAATAGTTTTTCACAGTGAAAACACTTGGTAATCAGTCTGCCAGCTATTGCAATGGCCTGCGGATTTGCTGCGTTTCAATTAAAGTCAAAGGGCGGTGAGCTGCTGCGAGTGGTATGCGAGTCGGCAGGGGAAGACTACTACTCCCCTCATCGGAATCCAACCGCTGCTCCCTCTGATAACAGCGAGAGTGGCGCGGCTGAGGGAAGCAGTTGTCTCAGCCGAGCAGCGGTAAACAAACAAAAAAAAACCGTTATTCACACCTGTCCAGCGGCCCCTGGTCCTCACGATGCCCCCCAGCGATGTCTTCAGCCCGGCTGTACACTGTGGGGAGCGCTCTTGCTTCCTGCAGTGTACTGCGCTGCTAGGACCTGCTGTCATGTGAGCTCTCAGTTGGAGATCAGCTGAGAGCTCACCTGACCTCACTTCACATGACCTCACTTTACCACGGTGCTGCGTGAGAGTGTTCCTACCAGTACTGGTGCTGAGGTCACCGGAGCTGATCAGCTGATGAACCCCTGTGACCTCACTCCTGCAGCAGCAATGTACACTGACAGGAGTGATTTTACACTCCTGTCAGTGTACATTGCTGTCTTCTACAGCAGTGATATTAGTGATGTCACTGCTGTAGAAGTGACCCGGATCACCGAAGGACAATCGTGACGTTGGAAAGGTGAGGGATATGGTTGTTTTTTTTTTTGTTTTTTTTTCAGAAGATCGAGGGATTCGGGGACTGCGAGTATAATAAAAAATAAATTTAAAACCGTGTGTTTTTTTTATTTCATTAAAATACTTTATTCTGGTCGTGTATTTATTGAATAAGCGGCGAAAACTTTACTACGCGGTTAGTAATGGGGGCATCTTGTAGACGCTCTCCAGTACTAACCTGGGCTTCACTTCAGCCACCAATACAAGACTAACATAAACCCCAACCCCATTACCCCACTCGCCACCGCTAAAGGGCAGCGGAAGAGAGGAGGCTAAGTGCCAGATTTGGCGCATCTTATGGATGCGCCATTTCTGGGACTGCTGAGGGGTGATATTATTAGCCGCAGAGGGGGCTAGTATTCATGACCCCTTCCCTGGCTATTAATATCAGCACGCAGCAGTCTGTTTAGCCTTTTCTGGTTACATTTGATAGGGGGATCCTACGTCAATTTTTTTTTCTGGGGTCCCCTTATAATCTAGCCAGTAAAGGCTAAACAAACAGCTGTGGGCTGTTATTAATAGCTAGGGAACATTGTTGGCTAATGGCTCCTTCAAAGGCTACTAATATCAGCCCCCAGCAGTCGGCTTTCCCTCTGCTGATTAAAAAAAAATGACGCATGAGCCCACGCCATTTATTTATTTATTTTTTAATTTTAGGCTCTGTGCCCACGATCCGGACGTAACAGAGCTTTGGACGCATATTTGTGCTGCTTTCAAAACACTTTCTATTGAACGCAGGTAAATTCGCATGTGTTTACTGAACTATGCAAATTTATCGCATTCTATACTTTATAGTGGTCAAATTTCTGTTGTGGAGACTAGCGACTCCGCAAGAGAATTTGACATACTGATGTCCTGAAATACGCGCCACATGTCAGTGTCTACGGGTGATTCGCAGCCTCTGATGCACGCATAGTGGACATGGGATTTCTAGAAATCCCATCCACTATGCTGTAATATCTGGACGCTGCTGGTTTGATGCTGTATAAACATGCAGCGTCAAGCCTGCAGCGGCTCCTGATCGTGGCCAAACTCATCCACAGCATGTCAACTTCTGTAGTGGACACGTTAGTCTCCGTGGCAGATTTTGACCGATTGAAGTGTGAATCCACCGCATATAATACCATGTACCGACAACAAAAGTGCTGCGTTTCGGACGCAGCAAAAATACGCTACGTCCAAAGTGCTGCTTGCTGCTGTTCATTGGGACGCTAACGAAACAGCTGTGAGCTGTTAATAATAGCCAGGGACCATGTTTGCCTAGTGGCACCTTCCTAGGCTAAAAATAGCCGCTCACAGCTGTCGCATAAATTACATGAATGGAAATGCTAACGAAGATTGGGTGAATGGGATTAGCTGACACCTAGTTCTTTTGTTTGGTGATGACAAAGTGTCAGAGATAAATAAACACACAGCGTAAACAATTTATTTGAAATACAACACACATTCTTTAATCATTTAAATTAACCAATATACTCACCCCAGTTCTGACCGTAATCCAAGGGTTAAAGCAATGTCCCACCAAAATAACTTTATTTAGCTCCAGAAAGCATTCATTGATGTACAAAAACGCATAAAAAAAACTGCAAAGCCGCACGTTTTTCCTGCCAAAAAATATGCAGAAATTTCTGCTTCAAATCCTGAACGTGCGCGCACAGCCTAAGGCTATGTTCACACATCATGGTTTTTTTTTTGCGTCACAAATCTGCAGCAAAGTCAATACATAGAAAAGAATATGGGAACTATTGTGTGGCCATAAATACAATATAAACCTACAAGGGACTACACAACAATGATATGATAAATAAAATATTCATTTATTGATAATATAATTAAAATCAGAAAAAGAATATAGACAACAGGTAGAAAAAAAAACAAGCTAGGGACATATGTAAAATAAACCGTAATACTTCTACTGGTGAGGATATGATGTACGAATGCATATAAAAATATAATGCAAAAAGCCAGAATACCTACATAGGAAGGTCAAGTTTACTAACTGCTGCACAAAACCTTATGGATCATCGCGCAGATGTACATACGGCGGTACCACACTAAGTATAGGTAATGATAGTAAGTAGATGACAGATAAAAAGCTGTAATAAATCGCAGTATGTTAATACCTAGTTACAAAAAAGTGTACCATGAAGCCCAAAAAAAGTGCCACTGTGCTAATAAAGTGGCAGTGTTTCTAGCAGCAAAGATAATGACTGAGGTAGAGGCTGGCAGTAAAACCTGCAAATCTGAAGATTAGAGTGTCTGAAGAGCACTGTTAAAGTGACCGTGCATAGTATTATAGAGGTATAGGCAAAGGTAAGATACATACCGCAGCAATCAAAAGTGATGGTGTCCCCGCAGTCTGAGTCCCGATGCTCGTTTCGCCGCCAAAAGAAGGGCTTTAAAGGGGTTGTCCACTACTTTATATGACCCCCCCCCCCCAATTTATTCCCCCAGAGCCCATAAGTGTTTCTCTAAATACCTTGTGGTGCCTTTTCTGCCTGTGAGCGGCGCTATCACTGGCCGCTCACAGGCATCACGTGAACCCCGGCTGCTGCCGGCTTTGACATCCGCCGATGTCGCGTCAAGTTCCGGCTGCAGCAGGGGGTACTCACTTCTGCGTTCCACGGTGGCTGCTGGGCTGTGGGTGGGGTTACTCAGCACGTCACACCCGGCATCCAATGCTTGGAGCGCGTCACAGATGTCACACCTCACTTACATAGTAACATAGTTTTTAAGGTTGAAGGAAGACTAAGCCCATCTAGTTCAACCCATAGCCTAATATGTTGATCCAGAGGAAGGCAAAAAAAATACCCATGTGGCAACACTAAGCTCCACATTGGGGAAAAAAATTCCTTCCTGACTCCATACGACAATCAAACTAGTTCCCTGTATCAATGCCCTATCAAGGAATCTAGTATTTATAACCTGTAATATTATACTTTTCAAGAAAGGCATCCATGCCCTTCTTAAATTTTAACAGTGAATCACTCATTACAACATCATGCGGCAGAGAGTTCCATAGTCTCACTGCTCTTACAGTAAAGAATCCCCATCTGTGATTATGATTAAACCTTCTTTCCTCCAGACGTAGAAGATGCCCCCTTGTCCCCGTCTCAGGCCTCAGAGTAAAAAGATCAGTAGCAAGGTCTTTGTACTGTCCTCTCATATACTTGTACATAGTAATAAGATCACCCCTAAGCCTTCTTTTTTCCACAGTAAATAACCCCAAGTGTAATAACCTGTCTTGGTATTGCAGACCCCCCAGTCCTCTAATAACCTTGGTATCTCTTCTCTGCACCCTCTCTAGTTCAGCTATGTCTTTCTTATACACCAGAGACCAGAACTGTACACAGTATTCTAAGTGTGGTCGCACTAGTGACTTGTATAGAGGTAAAATTATGTTCTCCTCATGAGCATCTATGCCTCTTTTAATGCATCTCATTATTTTATTTGCCTTTGCAGCAGCAGCCTGACACTGGCCACTAAACGTGAGCTTGTCGTCCACCAATACACCCAGGTCTTTTTCAGTTACAGTTTTGCCCAGTGTTTTACAATTAAGCATATAATTATACATTTTATTTCCTCTGCCCAAGTGCATTACCTAACATTTATCCCCATTAAAGCTCATTTGCCATTTATCAGCCCAAGCTTCTAGTTTACATAGATCCTCCTGTAATATAAAATTGTCCTCCTCTGTATTGATTACCCTGCAGAGTTTAGTGTCATCTGCAGATATTGAAATATTACTCTGTATGCCCCCTACAAGGTCATTAATAAATGTTAAAATAAAAGGGGGGCCCCTTTACTGACCCCTGTGGTACCCCACTGTTAACTGAGACCCAGTCTGAGTGTGTTCCTTTAATAACCACCCTTTGTTTCCTATCACTGAGCCAATTCTTAACCCACATACATATATTTTCCCCTATCCCCATTGTTCTCATTTTATGTATCAACCTTTTGTGTGGAACCGTATCAAAAGCTTTTGAAAAGTCCATATACACAACATCCACTGCATTTCCTTGGTCCAGTCCAGAACTTGCCTCCTCATAAAAACTGATCAGATTAGTTTGACAGGAACGGTCCCTCATAAACCCATGTTGCTATTGGGTCATGAGGTTATTCTTCTTCAGATACTCTAGTACAGCATCTCTTAGGAAACCCTCCAGGATTTTACCCACAGTAGAGGTTAAGCTTACTGGCCTATAATTTCCAAGTTCAGTTTTTGTCCCCTTTTTGAATATTGGCACCACATTTGCTATACGCCAGTCCTGTGGTACAGACCCTGTTACTATGGAATCTTTAAAGATTAAAAATAATGGTCTATCTATGACGATACTTAATTCCTGCAGTACTCGCGGGTGTATCCCATCCGGGCCCGGGGATTTGTCAACTTTAGTGATTTTTAGACGCCGCAGTACTTCTTGCTGGGTTAAGCAAGTGACATTTAATGGAGAATTTTTGTTATCACTAATCATGTTTTCCGTCATGCGATTTTCTTGTGTAAATACGGTGGGAAAAAAAAATCATTTAGCATATTGGCTTTTTCCTCATCCACCATTTCACCCAGACTATTTTTAAGGGGGCCAACACTATAATTTTTTAGTTTTTTACTATTTATGTAGTTGAAGAATATTTTGGGGTTATTTTTACTTTCTCTGGCAATGATTCTCTCTGCCTTAATCTTTGCTGCATTGATTTGGTTTTTACAGAATTTATTAAATTTTCTATATTTAATGCCTCATCACTACCTACTTGCTTTAGTTCTCTAAATGCTTTCTTTTTGTCACTTATTGCGCCCCTTACAGCTCTATTTAGCCATAGTGGTTTCCTCCTATTTCTAGCATGTTTATTCCCATAGGGTATATATTGTGCACAGGTCCTATTCAGGATGCTAATAAATGTCTCCCATTTGCTTTGTGCAGCTTTATGTCTCAGGATATCGTCCCAGTTTATTGCACGAAGATCATCTCTCAACCGTTGGAAATTTGCCTTCCTGAAGTTTAGTGTCCTTGTAACCCCTCTACTACACATCTTATTAAAGGTTACATGAAAATGTATTATTTTGTGATCACGATTACCCAAGTGACCCCCAACTCGTATATTTGATATGCGGTCTGGCCTATTGGTTAATATTAGGTCTAGCAGTGCCCCCCTTCTTGTTGGGTCCTAAACCAGTTGTGAAAGGTAATTGTCTCTCATAGTTGTCAAAAACCTATTACCTTTGCTTGAGCTACAGGTTTCTGTCCCCTAATGTATTTCAGGGTAGTTGAAGTCTCCCATAATAATGACTTCTCCTTGAGTCGCTGCTTCATCTATTTGCTTTACGAGGATATTCTCCGCTGCTTCCATTATTTTTGGAGACTTATAACAAAGCCCTATCAGTAATTTATTATTTTTTCCCCCTCCCCTTATCTCCACCCACAGGGACTCTACATTTTCATTAGATTCACATATATCCTCCCGCAAGATGGGTTTTAAGGATGATTTTACATATAAACACACCCCTTCCTCGCTTGTTTGTACGGTCATTTCTGAACACACTATAGCCCTGTAAATTAACTGCCCAGTCATGGCTCTCGTCCTGCCACGTCTCAGATATCCCTATCATGTCATAATTATTTTCCAACAAAATTAATTCTAATTCCTCCACTTTGTTGGTGAGGCTTCTGGCATTAGTGTACATGCATTTTATGTATCTCTCTGTACCTCTATTCCTTCTTACTTTATTGACTGTTCTAACCCCACCCCCAATTTCTTTATTAGTGCAGATAGTGACCTGGGCACAATCTTCCCCACCTATAAAATGAATACCCCCCCAAATCCCTAGTTTAAACACTCCTCCAACCTTCTAGCCATTTTCTCCGCCAGCACAGCTGCACCCTCCCCATTGAGGTGCAGCCGGTCCCTAGCGTAGAGTCTGTAGCCAACTGAGAAGTCGGCCCAGTTCTCCAGGAACCCAAATCCCTCCTTCCTACATCAGTTCTTGAGCGACTTATTTATCTCCCTAATCTCCCTTTGCCTCTCTGGCGTGGCACGTGGTACCTGTAGTATTTCAGAGAATACCACCTTGGAGGTCCTTGCTTTCAGCTTGCAGCCTAATTCCCTGAGATCATCTTTAAGGACCTTCCACCTACCTCTAACTTTGTCATTTGTGCCAATGTGCACCATGACCGCTGGGTCCTCACCAGCCCCTCCCAGTAATCTGTCAACCCGATCAGCGATGTGCCGGACTCGAGCGCCAGGTAGGCAGCACACTGTTCGACGATCCCTGTCTTTGTGACAGATTGCTCTATCTGTTCCCCTAATAATTGAATCCCCCACTACAAGCACCTGCCTGGCCTGCTCTACTCTCCTATTTCCCTCTTTACTGGAGCTGGCACTTCTCCGGCTTTCAGGGGACATGCCTTGCTGCAGCAGTGCTACCCCTGTACCGTCACCCCCCTCATCTGCCAACTTTGCAAACTTATTGGGGTGTGCCAGATCAGGACTAGCCTCCCTGGCACTCTTCCCTCTACCCCCCCTTCTAACTGTCACCCAACTAGCGGCCTCACTGTCCTGTAGCTCCCTACTACCACCCTCCCCCACATCTACCCCAGTGAGCAGCTGTTCAGTGAGCAGCAGACTCCTTTCCATATTGTCAATGGATCTCAGTGTTGCCAGCTGCTCATTTAGATCCAGTACCTGGGCTTCCAAACGCACAACGTGCACACATCTCGCGCAGCAGTAAGCAACCCCGACTGGCTGTTCAAGGAATGCATACATGTGGCAAGATGTACACTGGATAGCATTGCCAATAATGGAGCTCATTTCCTATTGGGGATTGCACTAGACAGAATGTTAAATAAAAAGAAATGTAAAGAATTAATAAAATACAGACAGCAATTCAGTCCAAATTCCTCCCTTCCAAACTCCCTGAATCCAAAGTCACTGAAAAACAAGTCACACACTTACTTTCGTTTGCACTTACGCTCCGGTCACACTCAGCTCTTTCACACGCGCTAAGGAAGAAGATTTAAAGAGTTTTTTTTTTTTTCCCTTTTTACAGCTCAATGCACTTCAGTGACTGGTCCAGCTTGTCATCCTTCAGAGACAGTGCAGAGTGCAGGCATGCTTGCGCTCCACAGTGTCTCGCTGCGACGGCATCCAGATGAGCCGAGTTCATGTTCAGTGAACTCAGCTCACCTCATGCATGTTGCTGACAACGTGGGAGAATTCTCCTGCGCATGCGGTGCCGGCAAATGACGTCACCGCGTAAGCAGAGAATTCTCCCACACTGTCAGTGACGTGCATGAGGTGAGCTGAGTCCGTCTGGATGCCGTCACAGCCAGACACTGAGGAGCGCAAGCATGCCTGCACTCTGCAGTGTCTCTGTGGCATGGCAAGCTGGATGGCAGCTTTCTGTTGCGATCCAGCCTGCCATCTCGATGTAGCAGAGATGGAGCCATCATGGGAACCATGGAAAGGTAAGGATGAGGTTGATTTATTATTTTACTTTTATTGCAGAAGACTTTGGCTTCAGCTGGAATGGGTGTGACGGTAAGTAGAGTTTAATTTAGAATATTAAAGTATTGTGTTTTTATTTCAATTAAAAGATTTTATTCTGGGTGTTGGTGTTTTTTTTTTTAACTTTCACTATGGTGTTAGTAATGGGGGTGTCTTATAGACGCATCTCCATTACTAACCTGGGCTTGATGTCAGCTGGCATTATAAGCTGACATCAACCCCAGCCCTATTACCCCACTGCCACTGCTACAGGGCAGTGGGAAGAGCGAGGCTAAGTGCCAGAATTGGCTTATCCTATGGATGCGCCATTTCTGGGGCAGCTGAGGGCTGGTGTTTCTAGCCTCGGTGGAGGCCAATATTCATGGCACCCTTCCTGGGCTATTAATATCAGCCCTTAGCTGTCTGCCTAGGCTTTGCTAGCTATTAAAATAGGGGGACCCCACCTCATAATATATATATATATATATTTTTTTTTTTTTGGGTCCCCCATTTTAATAGCCAGTAAAGGCTAAGTATACATCTGGGGGCTGATATTAGTAGCCTGGGAAGCTCCGTGGGTATTACCAACTTCCCAGGCTTCAAACATCTGCCCCAGCCGTCTGCTTAACCTCCGCTAGAGACTACAGTTATGGGGAACCCCACGCCAATTTTTTTTTTAATAAATCCTTTATTTTAACACTAAATGACAAGTACAGTAATCAACACTATCACTGTACTTATTATATATGTGACTGACATGTTTCTATCTATCTAATCTATGTGTGATTCTCTATTCTTTCTGTTCTATATTGTCGGGTACCGATGTTATACTGTGTGCTTCTGATGAATTGACGGGTGCGTGAAAATCGGAGAGGGCACTAGTGTGTTCCGAGTTCCCTGCTATGTTTTTCATGCACCCTCCTATATACCCTGCCTGCCTGACATGTTTCATTGAGCACTGTTCCCATCGAGTTGGGCAATTTTTGACCTTCTGCAGATCGCCGGGGGACCGCCAGAAAAATGCTCGAGTTTCCCATAGACTTACATTGGGCTCGTTGCTCGGGTCGAGCACCCGAGTATCACGATGTGCTCTGCCCGAGCTTCGAGCACCCGAGTATTTTAGTGCTCGATCAACACTAGTTGCAGTCAAAAATACTGATGCAAATTTTGATGCTGTTTTTTTTCACCACCCATTACTTCCAATGGGTGAAAAAACGCGGAAAGAAGTGACATGCTCTATTTTCCAAAAAAGGCTGCAAAGCACAACATATGCAACAAAAAAAAACCATGATGTTTGAACAGAAAATTCTGGTTTCTCATAGACTTTGCTTGTACTGCAAAAGGCAGCTAAAAATTTGCATAAAAATCTGCAGCAAAAAACCATGATGTGACGATAGCCTAAAAGTGGACAGAGCTTAGAAGTTGACTACCACAGTCCGGACAGAGTTACTATAATTTGCACCAAAATATATTTTTATTATTTTCCATAAATCATACCTGGTATAGACTTCAGTTTGTGGTGCACGGACCCTTCCAAGAAGAGGAATGCACTAATTGCTCCTCCATACACATGTACTAATATATATGGGGGCCATGGACCAGTGATTGTCGGGGAGTTAAGGATCCCAAATATTTTTTTTTTCTGTCAGTAGTTTTGTTCTCCCTGAGATGAGAACCCTGGAGCACTTAGCAAAATATGCAAACCTGTGTATGTGAGAGTCAGACGAGATAGCCGCCTGTCAAACCATCCCTGGACAGACAGCCATCTAAGGTGTTTTTTTCTTAAAGGGAATCTGTCAGTAAGATAAACCCCCCCCCCCCCCCCCAAACGCATATATGGGCTTGCAGTTCTTTGAAAAGTAAATCCATTGACACCTTTTATGTCTTCTATATGTTGCTGCATTCTTGAGTAATCAGCATTTTCATTCATATGCAAATGAAGTGTTAAGTGCTCTGGGGGTAACAGGGCACTTAACAAGCCTTTGCCTTGTTTCTCTGCCCTGCATCAACCCCTTTAGCTTTATCGATGGCTCACTGCCCGTGTAACAGGATCCAAGCAAGGGAATCGGGCAGTGAGGCATCAATCACGCTAAAGAGGCGGATGCTGGGAAGAGAAACTAACTCAAGAGGCAATGACTTCTTAAGTGCCCTGTCACACCCAGCACTTAACACCTCATTTGCATATGAATGAAAACTCCAATTAGCAACAGATAGACTAAAAGTTTCCATACATTTAAAAACTTGCGTGCCCATATATGCCTTTGAGGTGGTTGATTTTTACTGACAGACTCCTTTTTTTTTTTTTAAAGGACTATTCCATGTGTGGCGTATCCTCAAAATATGCCATAAAAGCTTGATACTTGCAGATACCCTCACCTCTCAGGGGAACCAAAATCTTCTCTCCTTCTGTACACACATAAAGCGCTGCTTGATCTGCTTTTCTCAGTTCCCACAGATTTTAGTGGAGAGGGCCTCTCACATGCATGAACACATGTCTGCTGATCTGTATTTAAAAAAATGTCAACCAGGAATGTCAGACTTTTGTTTTCTGAATGGTAATATAAGTCCCAGAAGTAGGACCTGTCAGGAATTTATGGCTCATTCTGTGGCTAGGCCTTGAATGCTTAGAGGGATTGTCAATGCCTAAGTATATTGATGACCTATCCGAGAGTCATGACACTCGACTTTCCCACGATCAGGTTGTCTATGATGTTGGCCGTTTGATTTATTTATCACTTTGTTGTCTTTTGCAGGAGTTGAGTATTGCTTTATTTAACCATCTCATGCAACCAGAAGGCTGCTCAGAAGCCCTGAGAAGCGCCCACTTCATGTGCTGTGACATTGACCCGACCCTGATCACTAGAGCTCAGTCCACAAACCCTCGCCCTGACGCCATCACCTTCTCTACTCTGGACATTACTGAGGCCCCATCGCTGGACTCCTTGTACAGTTACTTGGACCGGTTTGGCCAAAACTCCTTTCATATTGGATTCTGCATGTCCATAACGATGTGGATTCACTTGAATCACGGTGATACAGGCCTAGTAGAGTTTGTAAAGCGGCTGAAAACATTGTGTGATTATTTACTGATTGAGCCACAGCCATGGAAGTGTTACCGGTCAGCGGCCCGGCGACTGCGCAAGCTTGGCAGACAAGACTTCGATCACTTTCATACTCTATCCATCCGTGGGGACATGGAGAAGGAAATAACGAAGATCATGATTAAAGATGGCAGCTCGGAGCTTATTCATCGCTTTGGAACGACAAGCTGGGACAGAAGTCTTTTGCTTTTTAAAATGACAAGACACACAAACTTTTCTGGCTAGTCTTTTATGTTTAAGGTTATTTTTTGGTATTTATTTTTTCTTTTAATTTATGATGTATTCCCTTGGGCACCCTATACTCGATTCTTTAGTCAGTGAGGTGTGTCAGGCACCGCTGATGTGTCAAGAGTTCCCATTAATTTCACTGTTCTGTGCCTGGGATGGAGCAGATAAACTAAATAAAAAGAAATTCTGAGAAAAGCGCTTCATGGTGCATTTACACAGGCCAAATTCAGGTCATTAAGGGAGCCATTGCAGTAATTATTCACTCGTTTACTGGCCTCTGTACACAGGCTGGCGACCGATGGTGGGAACAGAACAATAACTAATAGTTAATTTTGTCCCCAAACATTGTTATCCCATGTGCAGTACCACTAAATGCCCCATACAGATTAGACTAAAGTCAATGGAATCTGCTTACTGTCTGACATGTGTGGCTGTCTCTTGACTATCCCCTAGCACGTTATGTGGGGAAAGATAAATGTTGGGCAGTTGGTATTTTAACGCCAGACCCTTTTGCTCTTCAGGAGATGAGCTGTTCTGCAGCTGCCTTCTCTACACCACCCATAGAGAGCTGCTTCTGAGAGGAAGAGAACTAGAACTATAGCATCGCCTATTGGGGGTAGCAATCCTAAAAGTCAATATTGACAATTTAACGTGTGCAGATGGAGTGTGGTTTAGCTTTTTATTCATTGTCATATGGCAAGTCTCATTAAAGGGTTGATATTTACTTTTAGGATTGCTACCTCTAATAGGTGGCGCTGGAATTCTAGTCCTCCTCCTCCGAACAGGTTATTTGTATATTTCAATTCCCAGTGGAACATTGCATGGCCTATAAGTCTCCTTACTCCAGCTTGGCGCACTGCACAAGGAGAAACCTTAGACCTTTTGAAAGCTGAACATATGTGTGTGTAGTCAGGAGAGAGAGCACTTGGCTTTGGCTATTATGAGATGGTGACTGGTAAAACAGTGTAGGGGAGATATGTGTCTCTCAGGATGTTGACGTCCGTGATATGAACCTGGGAAAATGCTTCAGCATACGAAGTGCTGAGAAGGGTTAATCGGCCATATTAAGGGCTAGGTTTTAGTGAACAGCTAAAGTGGGTGGGAGGCTGTTCACCATATCTTCACCCCAGGGTGTAGTCCAGAAGGTAAATGTGAAGCCTTTAGATTCATTCATTCGGTGTGTTCAGAGAAGAGAGCTGAACCTTGTTTTTTGTTCCTCTGAGCGGGCAGATCTCTGCAGCCACACAGACTGTACTTTATGCTATTTTGTTTTTCCTGTTCTGCCAGAATGGCCATGTTTGTTTACCTAATTTTGGACTGGTTTATGCAGTACTGTTTTTAATAAACCAGTTGAAAACTTAATCGGACAATGTTCCTGTGACTACCTCTTTAAGCAGCCGAGTGTGTCGATCTATTACAATTGGTGTGAGAAGTGCGAGCAGCGTTCCCAGGGAACACGTGTGACTGCTACAGAGGTACTGCATGTCATGGGTGAAGGCGGCCATAAGCCATAAAGCAACATCAGACAGCATGCGGATATGATTAAACACCTGGTCCAAGCCCAGCAACAGCTGGCACAACACAAGACAAGTAAGCTGCTTTTGCAACAGATCCTGCAGATTGAATTGTTCACAGAGGAGGTTCATAGCATGGCGGCAGTTCCGACTTCGAGGTCAACTGATGATTTTTCCATCCGGAAGGCGGTAAGGAGAGCCCTGCAGAAAATGACCCCAGGTGACCAGGGCTGTGGAGTCAGTGTCCATTATGGTGGAGTCAGTTAGTATAAAATGGACTGACTCCTAAAATATATAATAAATTGGTACAGTAGTTCAATGCAGTATGTTCTGTAATTTTTTTTCAGAAGGATTTGGGAAAGTTACGAAATGTCCTATAAATGTCTGTTCTATTCCTGATCTAAGGATCTAGGCTTTTAGTTGAAATGAATCTGTGCTGCATCATATGTATATGCTCAGTAGTGAGGCAGTGCTGTGGAGCCGAAAGACAGGGAAATTGAGTCAGAGTTGTAGGTTTGGCTTACCGACTCCACAGCCCTGTAGGTGACGACATAGAGGCCTTTTTGAACTTTTTTGAAAGGGTTGCCAAGAGGAAGAAACTCCTGCCAGAGCAATGGGCGGAAGTGCTGGTGCCATACTTAATGGGGGAGCCCCAGAAAGCCCACTATGACTTAGCCTTTCAAGACTCCATAGAATATGTGAAACTGAAATTTTGGCGTGATTGGCAGGGCACAACGGGTCCACCTCTGGGCGTATCACCATGACAAACCCCCTCGCTCTTAAATGTTTGATCTGCTACACCTCTTTCAAAAATGGATGCAGTCAGAATCCTCTACCCCCTGCACAGATGGTAGAGCGTGTGGTGATGGACTGGTTCGTGCACTCCCTTCCGAGGCCAATGCAGACTTGGGTTGCCCAGGGTGAATCCTCAGAACGCTGATGACCTGGTCGAAAGTTATTAGGGAGTCAAGCATTCCTTGGGGAGGTAACCCACTCCATACTGGGGGTCCCAACAGGGCAGAGGCCCAAAAGGAAGTGGGGCATCCAAGGTACAAATTGACGAAGGTCCCAGCTGGTCTTGATATATGCTCGAAATGTCAGTCTAGGCCATATAGCCGCCTGTTGTCGCCTGACCTTCGAGCAGATGGACTGTAGCCTGGGACACCACTGTTCACACTGCATAGTATGAATGTCTCACCCAGCGAGAGGCCACAAGCTTGTCCAGTAAAGGTGAATGGTCTGAAAGTGTCTGGACTTCTAGACTCTGGGTTTGGTGACCATCGTGAGGGCCACACTTCCTCTCCAGCTGATTCCTAGAAAGAAGGTTGGCGTCCGCTGCATCCACAGGGATGCTAAAGACCATCTAGTGGCCAGAGTGGACATTGAAACTGCCCAAGGTACAGAGTCCTATGAGGTCGGCGTGGTCCAGGACCTATTGCACCACATTACCATAGGCCGGGACTTTTGTTTGTTTTGGGGGGAAGGAGACAGAGCTTGGCTAAGAGATGGGTCGCCTCTAAAGAAGTGTCACCTCTGTCAGAGTCTGACTGATTTCCTTGTGGGGGATGAGAAGGTAGTGTCTCCCTGAGGCCGATATTCCTTAGTTAGTGGTGACCGGTGAAAATTTTGGGACTGCTTACATTGTATGGGGCGTTTAATAATGTTACTGTTCTAAATGGGGTCTCTCGAGCCGGGGGCCAACACCAGGTTTCCATACTTTGCAGTAAATGAGGACTTGTCACACTGAATTACTAAACTGAGGGGGGAG
Organism: Phyllobates terribilis; assembly: GCF_046119375.1. Lineage (NCBI taxonomy): Eukaryota > Metazoa > Chordata > Amphibia > Anura > Dendrobatidae > Phyllobates > Phyllobates terribilis. The sequence continues at coordinate 140,936,584 of NW_027362762.1, forward strand.
GTAATAGAGCAACTGTTAGTACCAGGACCCTTTAGGCGTAGGGTGTTAGACCTGGCCCATTCTCATGTCTTGAGTGGGCATCTGGGCATAGACAAAACCTAAGAGCGGGTCATTCAGAGGTTTTACTGGCCTGGATGTCACCAAGAAATTAACTATTGCCGGTCCTGTCCCACCTGTCAGCTAACTGCTCCAATCTTTCACTTCCGTAGTCCCCTAGCGCCATTACTTATTATAGAAGTCCCATTCGGCCAGCATTGCTATGGATCTTGTCTAACTACTGGTTAAATCCGACAGAGGTCACCAATATATCCTGGTGGTCATGGACTACGCAACACATTACCCTGAGAAACTCCTCAGCCCTGAGTATAGCCCAAGAGATAGTCCATATTTTTCCTGGACAGTCCTGCCAAAGGAGATCCTCATGCATCAAGGAACTCCTTTCATGTGTAAAGTGATGAGGGAGTTGAGTAAGGCGCTCCCAGATTGCACAACTCAGGACATCGGTGTACCATCCACAGACAGACCGCCTGGTGGAGAGGTTCAACAAAACCTTGTAGTCAATGCTCAATAAAGTCGTGTAGAAGGATGGCCGAGACTGGGATTACGTATCTGCGGTTTTCCGTTCGAGAAGTCCCACAGGCCTCTACGCGTTTTCTCCATTCGAACTGTTGTACGGCCAGCACCCTCGTGGGTTTCTGGACATTTCAAAGGAGACCTGGAAAGCAGAGGTTACACCCCATGCATCATCAAGCATGTAGCCCAAATGCAGTAATGGATTGTGAAGGTGATGCCGATTGTGAAAGAGAGCCTCCTTCATGCACAAGAGGTCCAGCAAGATTCCACAATCGGACGGCGAGGCTGAGACAGTTTAGCCCTGTAGATCAGGTGTTAGTTGCCACTGTTGAAAGTAAATTTCTGATCAAGTGGCAGGGGCCACATGAAGTGGTTCACAAGTTGAGTGACGTCAACTACAAGGTCCACTAGCCAGGGAGAAGAAAACCATACCAGGTGCACCACATCAACCTGCTTAAACCGTGGAGAGACAGGGAACCGGTGGAAGCTATGTGCCTGGGGGTCAATCCCGAAGCTAAGGTCAAGACTGGCACAGTGGCAAAGACACTGTCACTGGTCCAGAATCAACAGTGCTGGGAACTGCTTCAGCAGACCCGAGACTTGTTTTCTGAGTTGCCAGGATGTACGCAGGTCGTCGAATCCGAAATCCTGATGGAACCGCATGTGCAGGTATACCTAAAGCATTATCGAATTCCTGAAGCCTGTCACTATGTGATTTCAAAGGAGGTGAGGAGAAAGTTGAGCCTGGGTGTCATTGGGAAGGAGGAGGCCAAATACTTAAGCTATAGCATTGGGAGGGGCAAGAAAAAGCCACAAGTGTACAAAATAAAGGCGATCCAAAATTGGCAGCAGCTGATCTTGAAGAAACAGGTTAGGGCATTTATGGGAATTGTGGGTTACTATCGGCGGCTTATACCGAACTTTGCCATGATAGCCGCATCTTTTGACCAACCTCCTTAACGGCACATGGTCTTCCAAAGCTGTGATGTCGTTCCAAGAGTTGAAGCTCGCCCTGTGTAAACAACCGGTCTTGGTCGCACCTGACTTCAATAAGGAGTTTGTGGTCCAGGCAGACACCTCAGAGGTCTGGTTGAGAGATGTGTTGTCCCAGGAAATAAATAGTGAGGAACATCCAGTCCTATACCCAAGTAGGAAACTCTCCTCCTGTGAAAAGAATTATGCTAAGTTCAGGTTGGTGTCAGACCATGCGCACCTGAGATGGATGAGAGAAAGGAAGGGGAAGAATGCCCGGGTGGCTGCAGCTCTAGCAACAACCAAGGACTTCAGCGTCCATGTGGCGCAGAGGCCCGGCAAACTACATGGTAAAGCAGATGCTCTGTCTAGACTTCCCTTTTTTAGTGGCTGCAGGTGCCATAACCCCCTGTTTTGGGAAGCGAGGGGTCACTGGTAAAGCAGTATAGCGGAGATATGTCACTCAGGATGTTAGCCTCAGTGATATGAACCTGTGAAAATGCTCCAGCATACTAAGGTTGAGAGGGGAGAGGCTTTAATTGGCCATATTAAGGGCTAGATTTTTGTGAACATCTGAAGAGTGGGTGGGAGGCTGTTCACCATATCTCCACCCTGGGGTGTGGTCCAGAAGTTAAATGTGGAGCCTTTGGATTCATTCAGCATTCGGTGTGTCTGAAGGTGAAAGCTCCAGAGCTTTGCTTCTGTTAAAGAAAACTGATCCTTGTTTTTTGTTTCCCCACAGCCACATAGACTGTACTGTATGCTATTTTGTTTTTCCTGTTACACCAGAAGGGCCGTGTTTGTTTACCTAATTTTGGACTGGTTTATGCAGTACGGTTTTAATCACTGAGTGAGTCGATCTATCACACTAACTTACAAGTGCTTCTCACTAAATTAGAATATCATCAAAAAGATAATTTATTTCAGTTCTTCAAAACAAAAAGTGAAACTCATATATTATATAGTCATTACAGAGTGATCTATTTCAAGTGTTTATTTCTCTTAATGTTGATGATTATGGCATATAGCCAATGAAAACACAAAAGTTTATCTTAGTAAATTAGAATAATAAACAAAAAACACCTGCAAAGGCTTCCGACGCACTTAAAAAGGTCCCTTAGTCTGTTTCAGTAGACTCCACAATCATGGGGAAGACTGCTGACTTGACTGATGTCCAGAAGGCAGTCATTGAAACACACCACAAGGAGGGTAAGCCACTAAAGGTCATTGCTAAAGAAGCTGGCTGTTCACAGAGTGCTGTATCCAAGCATATTAATGGAAAGTTGAGTGGAAGGAAAAAGTGTGGTAGAAAAAGGTGCACAAGCAACTGGGATAACCGCAGCCTTGAAAGGATTGTTAAGAAAAGGCCATTCAAAAATATGGGGGAGATTCACAAGGCGTGGACTGCTGCTGGAGTCATTGCTTCAAGAGCCACCACACACAGACCTAACCAGGACATGGGCTGCAAGTGTCGCATTCCTTGTGTCAAGCCACTCATGACCAATAGACAATGCCAGAAGCGTCTTACCTGGGCCAAGGAGAAAAAGACCTGGACTGTTGCTCAGTGGTCCAAGGTGTTTTCAGATGAAAGTAAATTTTGCATTTAATTTGGAAATCAAGGTCCCAGAGTCTGGAGGAAGGAGAGGAGAGGCCACAATCCAAGCTGCTTGAGGTCTAGTGTGAAGTTTCCACAATCAGTGATAGTTTGGGGAGCCATGTCATCTGCTGGTGTAGGTCCACGCTGTTTTATCAAGACTAGTGTTGAGCATTCCGATACCGCGAATATCGGTCGATACCCGATATTTCAGTATCAGAGTTCCGATACTTTTAGAATATCGAATACCGGAATCAGAAGTTCCCATAATGCAATGAGCCAGTTTGATTCTATTCAGCCAATGAGGATCCTAAGAAGTGTGGGCACATCCTGTTAGGCATGTTAACTAATGGCATGGCTGTGATTGGCTGCTGAAATGATGTCATGATGCACTATAAAAGCCGCCGCTTTACCCAGGCTACTTTATAAAGCTTTCTTTTTCCTTGCAGCACTAGTGCACAGTTCTCTGCACTGTTCACGGCTGTCTGCGAGGTCTCTGTGTGTGAGTGCAGCTCACGCTGTAGTGTGTTCTGCAGCCACATCCGGTTGTAGTCCGCTCAGCGTGTGTCACTGCCTCATACATTGTGCTTTTTTGCATTAGTGATGCTCATTTTTCCTGATTTCTCCTATTAGTGTGGTTCCATCCGTATCCAGCTACATTGCTTCCAAACACACTATATAGGAGTAGATAGAGGAGCCTTGCTGCAGCCTTGTGCCCTGCAGCCCCAGCCAGATTAGTATTAGCCTATTTTTTGTAGCCTCATCTATTGCATTGTAGGTTACCTTCCTGCATTATAATAGCTACAAAAAGTTTGTGATACTATCGGTTTTACATCTTTGGGCACATCCAGTGTCTTTTTGTGAAAAAAAAAAACGTAAATAAAGTTCACCAAACACTCCACTTTACAGTTGTGTAGGCCACATTAGCTCATATTAAAGTCTAGTCCACACTTTATAAAATGTGTTTCTTATACCTGTTAGCAGCTGTTCAGGAATAAGCACACTAAGCCCTTAGTACTTTTCTGCCTATCTTTATCAGTCTACCAAGATTAAGAAGGCAGGGAGTAAGGCATGTGGTCGTGGAGTTTCTGCAGGGAGAGGTCGTGGAGTTTCTGCAGGGAGAGGACGTGGGGATTCTGTGCCTGCAGGGAGAGGACGTGGGGATTCTGTGCCTGCTGCGGGCACCAGTGACTCAGCATCCCCCAGTTTTACCAGGGAGCAGTCCTTTATGCGCAGCTTTGTAGGAGCTTGCCATACCCCACTGTTGCGGGTGGACCAAATTGAAGCCGTTGTCGGATGGATGGCAGCTAACGAATCTACTTCAATTAGTTCCAGATCCTCTCAGGTCCTGAGCACTGAAAAGCACCCATCCGTCTCTTCACCACCTGCCAAATTGCCCAGGCAGTCAGAGAGCCCTGGACAGGAGCCATCTCTACTTCTGTTCTCTGAATCTCTTGGCTTGGAAAGAGGGGGCCAGCCAAGCAGAATTCTAGAATTAGAAGAAGAGGTAGTATGCAGTTATGTGCAACCGCTTTGTCTCTATGAATCTGAAGAGGTGGGTGGGCCAGTGCCTATGGTCAGCACACCTCAGTACGCATCTGATGATGAGACTCAGGTGCCACTTTCTGGTGCATACTGTGCTCTCGAGACTACCCAGGAGAAGCAGTTGTTTGAAGAGGGTAGTGTAGATGATGAGGTCCTTGACCCATCATGGCATGAGGTACAGGAAGGTGGTGGGAGCAGCTCTGAGGAAGAGATTCCCCGAACGGCCCAAAAAGGAGGGAGAGGGAGGGGGCAGACTTGGTTGCCTGTAGCCTCCACTTCGGCACCCATTAGGAGCATGCCTCTTCCAAAATCCAAAACGGGCGCTCCCAAGACTTGCAGTGCCTGGTCCTTTTTTGACACCGTTGCAGATGACATTTGCTTTGTCAAATGCAAGCTGTGTAATCAGAAAGTGAAAAGAGGGAAAAGTGTCAGCAACCTCAATACCACAAATATGTGGAAACATGTGCGGACCAAGCACGTGGTGGAGTTACAAAGACACACTGAAGACCTAGGCCAACCTACAGCGCCACCTACCACCTCTTCAGCTCGTGTTGTAGCCTCTTCCTCTAGCTCACACACAGCTGGTTCGGCTTCCTCACAGGATCGCCATGGAAGAATCTCTGGCACTGTTGTACAGAGACACAGTGTCATTCCACCCACAGTACCACGTTCCCTGTCATCCTCACACTCCCAGGCCAGTCTACAGCCATTGTTAGCACAGGCATGGGAGAAAAGGCGCCCATACTCAGCAAACCACCCCCGAGCACAGGCTCTGAATGCTGGCATTGCAAAACTACTGGCCCTTGAAATGCTATCATTCAGGCTGGTGAAGACTGACACCTTCCGTAACTTGATGGCATTGGCAGTCCCACAATACAACGTGCCCAGCTGCTTTTATTTCAGCAGGCAAAGCTGTCCCTGCCCTGCAACAGCATGTGGAGGGAAAAATTAAACATGCGCTACAAAACGCCGTCAGTGGCAAGGTCCACCTGACCTCCGTTGCGTGGACCAGTGATTATGGACAGGGACGATACCTTTCCCTCACTGCCCATTGGGTAAATGTTGTGGAGCCGGGTACAGATCTTGAGAGTGGCGCTGTACGTGTTCTGCCAACTCCAAGGATTGCAGGAATCCAGTCTGTACACATTGACTCCTCTTCATACTCCAGTTCCTCTGAATCAGCGCAGCAGGAGCCGTCACGGTCTACCTCCACATCGACCCGTGAACGGTTACCTGTTACGACCGATATGACCACAGCCGTGGCCAAACGTCAACAGGCCGTATTGAAATTAATTTATTTGGGGAATCGAAGCCACACAGAGCAGGAGCTCTGGAATGCCATCAAGCTGCAGAGCGACGTGTGGTTTATGCCAGCAAATCTCCAGCCAGGCATGGTAGTGTGTGACAATGGCCGAAATCTGGTGGCAGCTCTGGGCCTAGGCAACCTCACTCACATCCCATCTCTGGCACATGTGCTCAACTTGGTCGTGCAGAGTTTTTTGAGGGACTATCCGGATCTTGATGCACTGCTGCACAAGGTCCGCATAGAGTGCGTTCACTTGTGGCTTTCCAGCATCGCAAGATCGCGCATTGCAGCTCTGCAGCGCCGATTACGCCTTCTGGAACATCGCATCATATGTGACCTACCCACCAGGTGGAATTCAACGTTACATATGTTGGAGAGGTTGTGTGAGCAGCAGGCAGCAGTAATGGAGTACCAGCTGCAGCAGGCGCAAACAAATCGCACTGCGTGCCATTCACACTTCACCACCACTGAGTGGGCCTCTATGAAGGACATCTGCCATGTTTTGCGTGCCTTCGATTATTCCACACGGATGGCGAGTGCAGATGATGCACTAGTCAGCATGACTATCCCCCTTATCTGCCTGCTTGAAAAAACACTGCAAGCACTAAGGGAGGAGGTTTTGGAAGAGGTGGAGGATGAGGACAGTCACAAATGCCATCTGCTTCTGTACAGTCTGCGCAACGTGGTTCCTCACAAAGGCCTAGGCAGGGGACACTTTGTGAGGAGGATGAGGAGGAGTCAATGGAGGAGGAAGACATCTGTCCAGAGGAGGGAGGTACACAATGCTCTAGTAGTCAGTATCTAGAGCGAGGGTGGGGTGATGCAGAGATCACGCCTCAAGCAGGTGACAGCGTTTCTTGGCCAGTTGGCAGTCTGCAGCACATGGTTGATTTCATGCTGCAGTGCCTGAGAAACGACCGCCGCATCGCCCACATTCTCAACACGGCTGATTATTGGGTGTCCACCCTCCTAGATCCTCGCTACCGGGACAACTTACAAAGCCTCATAACACCGTTGAACCGGGAGCGTAAAATGCGGGAGTACCAAGACGCACTGGTGCATTCCATCATGTTCTCCATTCCACCCGAGAGCAGTGCTGCTAGTGCTTTACAAAGCAGCTCAGTGCGTCGAGGCAGTGGAGGAAGATCTGCACAAAGAGGGAGCTGAAGCAGCGCTTCAGCACAAGGCAAGACCAGTATGGCCCAAATGTGGCAAAGTTTTGTGTCCCCGCCACAAATGTCTACACCATCACAGACTGCTCCAGTCAGCAGGAGGCAACGTTTCCGTCAGATGGTGACAGAGTACATGTCTTGCCCTGTCAGTGTACTCCCAGACGGCTCTTCCCCCTTCAAGTTTTGGGTCTCTAAGCTGGATACATGGCCAGAGCTTAGCCAGTATGCATTGGAGGTGCTGGCTTGCCCTGCTGCTAGTGTATTATCGGAACACGTCTTTAGTGCCGCAAGTGGTGTACTAACAGACCGTCACATCCGACTATCCTCCGATAACGTTGACCGGCTTACTTTTCTGAAAATGAACAAGGCCTGGATCTCGCATGAATTTGCCAGTCCTCTTCCAGATTAAATAATTGGTTGGCAACAGTATCCAGGTCTCCTGTTGTGTTCATGTTTCTACCACCTGAACTGTAATCCCTGGGCTCCAACACCGCCAGTTGCTGCTCAGAAGTGCCATCTGCCCAGTCAACACTTGCTCCAGTGTTATTGGGGTTCAGTAACGTCAGCTGTTCCCCTGCTGTGTGCCCGGCAATTTCTCCTGCTCTGTACACATGCACACTACTACTGTTTTTAAACTTGCTCCAATTAGGCGTCTGTCTGGCTCCTCTCTGTTTTCAGTATTTACCCTGGGCTCCAACACCACCAGTTGCTGCTCAGAAGTGCCGTCTGCAGTCAACGCTTGCTCCAGTGTTATTGGGGTTCAGTAACGTCAGCTGTTCCCCTGCTGTGTGCCCAGCAATTTCTCCTGCTCTGTCCACATTCACACTACTACTGATTTTAAACTTGCTCCAATTAGGCCTCTGGCTCCTCTCTGTTTTCAGTATTTACCCTGGGCTCCAACACCGCCAGCTGTTTCCCAGCAGTGTCTTTGGCACGGGTACTCACTCCTGCCCAGCCTGGTTCCAGCACACCAGCTGTTTCCGGGTTGTGTCAACGTCACTTTGCCTCCAATACGTTGTCCTGTCGTGTTGCGGTCGGGTTAGCCGACTCTATGGTGCCTGCAGTTTAGGTGACTCCTATGTGGGCTGCAGGATCTGGCAATGAAGGCTGGTTCCATAGTGCCAATGGGACAAGCACCCCCTGTAGGACTGTGGGTTTCGGTAACTCCGGCCGGCTCGCGGCCTTGCAACTTTTTTTTTCATGTGTACCTTCTGCTGCCTATCTGAGTTCCAGTACAATTAGCTGGTTCTTTGAAAGTCAATCTTGAATATGTCCCCCTGGGTTCCAGCACGCCAGCTGGCTCCAGGCAGTGCCTTTAGCTTAGTTGCTTCCTTCTCGGTATCCGAGTTCCACCAACGTCTGCTGGTCCTTGGTAGTGCTTTCTGGCACAGGTACCTCCTGCTTAGTAACCAGGTTCCAGTACCATCAGCTGGTCCTCGGTAGTTCCATTGGCTCTTGTACCTTCTGCTACCCATCCGGGTTCCAGTACCGTCAGCTGGTTCTCGGCAGTGCCTTTGGCTTAGGTGCCTCCTTCTCGGTATCCGAGTTCCACCAACGTCTGCTGGTCCTTGGTAGTGCTTTCTGGCACAGGTACCTCCTGCTTAGTAACCGGGTTCCAGTACCATCAGCTGGTCCTCGGTAGTTCCATTGGCTCTTGTACCTTCTGCTACCCATCCGGGTTCCAGTACCGTCAGCTGGTTCTCGGCAGTTCCTCAGCATTCTTGTCTTTTCTGCTACATTTCCAAGTTCAAGCTTTTTGAAATGGTTTTTGGTAATCACTCTGGATCTCCCTGACGACGACCCTGAAGACCACCCCAAAGAAGACGAGGACCCCAAAGACGACGACCCTGAAGACCACCCCGAAGAAGAGGACCCTGAAGACGACGACCCTGAAGACGACGACCCTGAAGACCACCCCGAAGAAGAGGACCCTGAAGACGACGACCCTGAAGACGACGACCCTGAAGACCACCCCAAAGAAGACGACACCGAAGACGACGACCTTGAAGACCACCCCGAAGAAGACGAGGACCCCAAAGACGATGACCCTGAAGGTGATGACCCTGAAGACCACCCCAAAGAAGACGACACCGAAGACGACGACCTTGAAGACCACCCCGAAGAAGACGAGGACCCCAAAGACGATGACCCTGAAGGTGATGACCCTGAAGACAACCCCGAAGAAGACGAGGACCCCGAAGACACGCCTCCTGACGAAGCCACACAGGCGAAACGCACGTCGAGGTGCGCTATCAGCTCCCTCCTGGCAGAGCCTGCACATTATATGCAACATGTCACAAGGTAAAAGCTACCGTTATTTTTATAAACAATATTAGATTTACATGGTTCTAGCACATGCATTTAAACATGTATCGTACAACTACTTTTTTGTGATTTGCCTATCCTGAATGTTTTTTTTAATTGGCTATACAAAGGGACTCGGCACATATGCCTGCTTATCTGCAGACCGTGCTTTAAATACTTGTGTACCCTATATAAATAGCATTATAGCCAGATTATATTATAATTTACGGTTAAACTGATCAGGATGAGATAACATTTGATTATCGGACTACTATTTTGTTTGCAATCTGTATTCAGATATATACCGGTATTATAATATATAACTATTTGCTAATGTTGTAGTACTCTTCTATGGGGGATATGGTCTCCTTCATTGGGTTTTTCCATCCGCCTAACCTGGTTTTGCTTCTCCCACTAGCCATCACTAATGTAATGTAAACTTTTTATGGTTCTTTTATTGATGGAATAATAAACATATATTTTCATTAAGAGCTTTCTCTCTGGCTCCCTTTTTTGGAAATTTGTGCTAATTACAAATATAGTTGATATCTTGGATACAAATTTTTCCCCTTTTCTGATGCTATATTTTAGTCAAGAGACAATTTAATAGGTGTTATATATTGTTCAGGAATAGTTTGAGAAATATTATAAGGGGCCCGATTCATCAAGTCTAGCTTTATTCGCAATGGAATTGATGTGTGGGCGCCTGATTCATGAAAAGGTGCACACATCTTCATGAATCTGGAGCATCTGACGAGTGGCGTGTGGCTCTGTGCGCTATGCTAGAAATCTCAATCAAATCAGGCACTGGAGTGAGATTTCTGGAGTAGGGAATGCTTCAGCCGTGCCCTTCCCGCCTCAGATACAATCCGGGAGATATAAGGTGCTCCCGGATAGGATTGAATGTTCCGTTTATCTGAAGTTTTAACCCCTTTGCAACCAATGCCGTATTAGTACCCACATTTGCGTACCCCCGTTCAGTGAGGGCTGCTGCGCTGAGCCCTCACTGAACCGAGCACATGTCAGCTGATTCTTACAGCTGACATGTGCCCGCAACAGTCGCGGGTGGAATCGCGATCCACCCGCGGCTGTTAAAATGTTAAATGCCGCTGTCAATCTCCGACAGCGGCATTTAACGCGCGCTTCCGGGATAACGCGTCATAAGCCCCGCCCATCGGCGACCCCGTCACGTGATCGCGGGTCACCGATGGGTGGGCATGACAACCCAGGGTCTGCAGCAGACGCCTGTGGTTGTCATGATCTGGTCGCTATGAGCGCCACTTAGTGGTCGGCGCTCATAGCACAGGACCATTTCTGCTGCATGCAGGGGATCTGCTCGTCCCCTGTATGTAGCAGAGCCGATCGGATAGTTGCTGCTTCTAGTCTCCTATGGAGACTATTGAAGCATGCAACAAGTGAAAAAAAAAACGTTTTTAAAAATATTAAAAAAATTTAAAAAATATAAAAGTTTAAATCACCCCCCTTTCGCCCCATTCAAAATAAAATATATAAAAAAAACCTACATAGACATATTTGGTATCGCCACGTTCAGAATCGCCCAATCTATCAATATAAAAAAAAGAATTAATCCGATCGATAAACGGCGTAACGAGAAAAAAATTCTAAACGCCAGAATTACATTTTTTGGTCGCCGCAAAATTGCAATAAAATGCAATAACGGGCGATCAAAACATCGGATCTACCCCAAAATGTTATCAATAAAAACTTCAGCTCGGCGCGCAAAAAATAAGCCCTCACCCAGCCCCAGATCACGAAAAATGGAGACGTTACAGGTCTCGGAAAATGGCGCTATATATATTTTTTTTTTTGTACCAAATTTTGGAAAATTTTTTCACCACTTAAATATAAAAGAACCTATACATGTTTGGTGTCTACGAACTCGTAATGACCTGGAGAATAAGAATGGCAGGTCAGTTTTAGCATTCAGTGAACGTGGTAAAAAAAAAAAATAAAAAACAACTGTGGTATTGCACTTTTTTTGCAATTTTACCGCACTTGGAATTTTTTTCCCGTTTTCCCGTACACGATATGGTAAAACTAGTAATGGCGTTGAAAAGAACAACTCGTCCCGCAAAAAATAAGCCCTCACATGGCCATATTGACCAAAAAAAAAAAAAACGCTATGGCTCTGGGAACAAAGGGAGCAAAAAACGAAAAAGCAAAAACGGAAAAAGCTCTGGTCCTTAAGGGGTTAAGAAAGAGCATTGGTCTATTTTGAGTGAACTGTTCTGAATGTGGTAGAAGAAATCCAGCTCAACGGTATAAAATCTTCAACTTTAGTTGTATCTGATTAAAACATCTCCACATGCATCATTAGTCCATAGATAGGAACATTTACGCATTTCGGATGCACCCCGCACCCTTACTCATGCTCATTTATGTGGAGATGTTTTAATCATATACAAGTAAAGTTGCAGATATTATACCGTTGAACTGGATTCCTTTTGACTCATTCTGATCATCGTCATCATCATCATCGTGGCAATGACTTTCTTTCTGGGCTCCGTAGGGACTAGACAATTGTGGTGAGCTGGCTTTTATTCCAAAGTGAACTGTTTTACCTGCTTCTTTTTCTTCACTCTGTGTTTTACTTAAACATTATGGGGTGGACTTCAGTTTTTTCAGTTCTTTTCTTTGGGAAAATTCTCACTATCAGTAGTTCCTCCCTATGGGTTCGTTTCCTCTGTTAAATGATGCTGTTATGGGTGAAGGGAAAAGGTGTAATTACTTGACGGTAAAGTAATTTTCCAGTAGTAGTTTGTGTCTCTGTTTTCCCTCTTCTATTTAGATATGGCTGAACATTTATAATGATAATGATTTCTATTTTGGAGCTTCCAATCCAGTTGTGGGGGCAGGACGCCCTCTCATTGGTATTGTTAGGGGTTCTGGGCTGTTAAAACAAAAAAAAAAGTAACAGCCTTCGTCTCAATCTTGAGCGATGGCAACTTGATGAATGAACAATCTGTAGGAAGATTGATGTTGTGCAAGTCTAGATTGGTCCACCAGGGTTGTCTCTGCTGTTATTTTGATAGTATCAAGCCATTGGGATGCTGGTCTTCATCTTTGTCTCGTTCCTTCTATTCTTCTGACCACGATGTCCTCCTCCAGTGATTGCTCTCTTTGTACGATGTGTCTAAAGTAGGCAAGTCGTACATTACTGGCAAGAAATTAACCCCTTTTATGTTCTAGTGCTGTCCTTTTTTCACAGACTGGTTGAAGGAGAAGCTGAAGAAACTGCCAAGAAGAAAAACAGAACATACAGATGGTAAAAAATGGCATACAGATTTAAGAATGGATTTTGCAGACAAAAAATAGTCAGTCACTGACATGCAAATAAGGACCAAATATGTTGTCTATCCTTCTTTCCAAATTTTACATCTATTTTGGCACAAGCCCTCCAAAAGTGGAACAGAAGGGAAAAGTCCTCTTGAAGTACCTACCTAAGCTTTAAAAGATGTCAAGTTGGAGGACACGGAGATGGATGATTGCTTAGTGGCCCACTGATACCAAGATATAGCAGGAGCACCTGCCTAAGATGTTGGTGCAGGCATCCACTATCTGCACTAGCAGAATACTGGCACACATTATAGCAGGTCATAGTTAGTGTAAATGTCATTTTCTGGCTTGCAAGCAGCCCATAGATGTGCCAAGTGTATTAAAAACCATGCACCTTTAAATAAATTTGGTGCACCTTACCCCAGAAGTCTTATATTTCAAATCTGATATAAGAATCCCCAGTCTTTTATAAATTTCTCTCTTGATGTACGTCTTGAATTGCTTGATAATTGTATTTGGCCACCAGGGGGCAGTATTAGCCCAGTATAAATGCACTAGTTTAGCGTGTTCTACACTTGGGGTTGGGCCGTACAAACAGGATTAAGGTTGATGCTGCTTTATCAGCCATGGATTATGTTTCTGCTCCACGCCTTGCGCTCGATCTTCATATATAGTGAAATCAATGCATATTTTTATTGCATGAGTTGCACTCACTGACCCGTGTGTTTATGAATGGGGAAGAATAAAATACTCATGCTTGTAGCATAATACAATAAGTTTCACAATGAGCCTCTGGGATTTATATTACTGTCGTATTGAATAGAAATGCTAAATGATGGGGGAGGTTGTAGAAGTCACATATGATCAAGTTACGTCTTTGATGTAATATCTCCTTAAGTGTCAATTTTTTACTAACATCACTTGGGAAAGTCTTTAAAGGTGCAATTTTCTACACATTGATGACAGATTTTCGCTGGCCATGCCCCTCCACAGCCTGTTTCTTGTCCCTGAGATTCCAATTGGATATTTGGGATCCATCTCACCCCTGAGCATCCTGGCATCATGCATTAGAAGCCATCCGGGTGCGCTGGTTTCAGGGAGGTTACAGCAGTGTCTGGCAGATGTGCCAACGCTCCTTCAATCCTGGCTTACCGCCCTTGTTTTTGGGAGTCTCCTGGAAGTTTCTGGCAATGTGATGCACCAATTGTGGGGTGGCTGCTTGCTTTTTTTTAAGCTTGAAAGGGCCCAATAACCGGGGACCTTCCCAGCCTGATAATATAACCCCGCAGCTATCTGCTTTACCTTTGCAGGTTATCAAAGATAGAGGGGACCTCACATCATTTTTTCATTTATTTATTAGCTTAATACAAGTACAGTAGACTACACATGCAAAGCACTAATTTTATATCTCACTGATATCTTTGCACATCTTTAACACCTAAACATCTGTCATTTATATTCTGCAATCTATTCCAGCATTTGTCACGCAGATGACACACACGTACACTAAAGAAAGATCAGGATGTGTGAAGGAGGCCTTCGGGGAATGCCGCTGTATATTTTCTTCTTGGGCTAGATGAGATCCCACTCACACGCCCAACATCCCCTTTCAGGGATCTCCTCAACCATCCATCGAACACTAATTTTTGGCTGTGGAGATTATAAACACTGCTCTTTTTGGCCCATTGGTTTTGGGAAATCCTAGGACAGTTATAAAGTAACTATTGTGATTGGATCCTCAGATTCAATAGCTGTAACATGTATCCTAAAGGCCAAAGTGCTCTGTTATTAACCTGGGTGGTAGCAGTACTTCAAATTCTCTGAGCTCAGATTATGGTTAGCAGATTTTAAAGGGAACCTGTCACCAGGTTTTCCCTATATATAGTACTGCCACCACCATTAAGGCCTCTTTTACAGCATTATAGAATGAATGCTGTAAAAAAAGTCCTCTATCCCCTCTGCATATCCCAAAAAAGACCTTTTATTATACTCACAGTTGGCACGGTCCGATGGGCACGTCTTGATCCGGCGCATTTTCTCTTCCTTTAGTCGCCATCCTCCTTCCCTGCTTCATGTGGATGACGCATCCTACGTATCCACATGTAAGACAATGGACATGCCCACGGTCCCCCTTGAAGACACGAGTACGGTTCTGGTGTATAATGTGAATTGTGATATGCGTTAATAGTGTTGGTGATGTGTTCTGCCCGACAATAGGGAAAGTTAGAGTTAGTGATTGGAACTAACCTACAGTGAGAGGGGCTAAGGTGAAGGGACAAAGACAGTTTCTTGTCAGGAATTTCTTGAGACAAATGGATTCTGGAGGCGCTCCTGTGGAAGAAAGAGCAACCAAAAAATTGTTGAATCTTCCAAATGTGGTGCAATCACATGGAGGATATTCATCAGGTACACACTCTATGAAGGCTCTATGAGCAGAAATCCATTGTGTGATCCTTTATAAAGACTCCCTTCCCTTTTTTGTATATCCATGTCCCTTATGTGTATTCACGGTTTTATGATTTTTTTAATAAACCTACAAATATTAATCCCTTGTGGAATATCCTCCATTTGATTGCACCACATTTGGAAGATTCAACAAGTTTTTGGTTACTCTTTCTTCCACGGGAGCGCCTCCAGAATCCATTTGTCTCAATTTGTTCACGTGGTGGCTGTCTGTCGGGTAGGACAAATATACCCCCACCGTCTATGGAAGAGCTGCAAACCATGGTCTGAATACCTTAATAACGGTCAAATTCCTCAAATAGAGTTGTGCCTATCAGCACAACTTGCTCAGGTGAGCATGAAAGATTTTTTTATTCTTTTAAAATTTTTAGTCTCTACTTACTACGCTCAGGTAGCGCTCTCTTTCCCTTTTTCCTCCACATCTTTCTACTCAGGAACAATTGTCAGGAATTTAGATAGGGCCCAGAGTGCAGTAAAAGTGGACCTACTGTATGGTCTGACTATAGAGCAAAGTCGCATGACGTGGGTGTCCCTAATGTGAGTGGAGACAGAAGCAATGGATAGTCTGATCCTAGGTAAAGAGAGAGAGAAGTGAGCGGAGGACAGAGTCATCACCCGGAGACGGGTCCTGGGACAGGATGCCTAGCACTACGGCCCCAAGTTTATAACTCAGAGAGGTAACGGGCCAGAACGGAACAGAGAACGTGAGATGAAGAGAGTGTCCCAGTAGGGAGTTCCAAGGCATTCTCAGCTAAGTACTGGCCATATTGGCAAACTAGTTCCCTTAAGAGAACTATTCTCAACCCAGAACCGTGGGTTGAGAATAGGACTTTCACTTTCTGATCTATAGTACTGTGCTGGGTTGTGGTGAAGGCAAGTGAACTAATGGAGAGAGAAACAAAGCGAGTTAAGAGAACGTAACTGATGAAACGTTCATTAAGCTATGTACCCACTATCTTTTGTACATAACTTGGTGGAGGTTATCATTCAGTAAAACGTTTATTTTTGACTGGTGGTCTTCCTAATTGACTTCCTCAACATGTGGTCCTGGCCAACCAAAGTCATCAGTAACATGCGGCCTGCAAGGGCGTAGCGCTCCTATAGACTAAGTCCACACACCCAGCCAGCACCACCACCTTCATGTAATGTGCCGGGGCATAAGAGACAACGAGTACCTCGCCCATGGCTACCGCCACTTTAAACACACAGAATCCTGCATCGCGCTCCTGCACAGGTGCACTTCTCAGTCTTTACTTCCGAGTCATCGGCGCTCTTTTGTCTTTACCAGTTCATGCACATTACAGTACTTTCTGGTGGGCAGTGAGAAGGACACCTGCGCAGGGGTGCAATTTGGGGACACTGTGTAGGTGACGTAGGGTGCATTGTCAATATGCAGCAAGAAAAAAGGATGGCAATTGAAGGAAGAGAGGATGCACCGGATCAAGACCAGAGATGCCTTTCGGACTGGACAGCGCCGTCTGTGGTTATAATAAAAGGTCTTTTTTGGGATCTGTAGAGAGGATTGGGGAATGTTTTACAGGATTAATTCTAGTATGCTGTAAAAGAGGCCTTAATGGTGGTGGTCGTATGTTATATGGGGAAAACCTGGTGACAGATTCCCTTTAAAGAAGAGGACCTGTCACTTACCATTAATATGTATTTTTTTTTTTACCTTGTCAGAATGCCGCTGTTCTCCTGAATCTGGCATTATTTTTCATTTGTACCTGTGCCTCTTCATTCCTGAGATATAGCCCCATCTTCCAGGTACATAAATCTAGTTGTTATATCCAAATGGATGAGGTCCTCAATAAGACTTCCATAGAGAAGAGTTTAGGGCCACTATCTTAGGAACACAGAGGCACAGGAACAAAAGAAATGCAATGTCATATTTAGCAGCATTTACAACAGGTAAAAATATTGCATACAGTATTTTTGGCTTGTAACAGGTCCACTTTAAAGGGGTTGTCCGGAACTTTAATATTGATGGCCTATCCTTACTTTAGGCCAGGGATGTCAAACTTAAACCCACAGATGGCCAAAATTAAAAACTTGGACAATCAAGTTACAGTATAATGGGCCCCACATGGTCCTCCGTAGAGAATAATGGGCCCCACATAGTCCTCTGTACAGAATAATGGGCCCCCACATGGTCCTCTGTACAGAATAATGGGCCCCCACATAGTCCTCTGTACAGAATAATGGGCCCCACATAGTCCTCCGTACAGAATAATGGCCCCACATAGTCCTCTGTACAGAATAATGGGCCCCCACATGGTCCTCTGTACAGAATAATGGGCCCCCACATGGTCCTCTGTACAGAATAATGGGCCCCACATAGTCCTCTGTACAGAATAATGGGCCCCACATAGTCCTCTGTACAGAATAATGGGCCCCACATAGTCCTCTGTACAGAATAATGGGCCCCACATAGTCCTCCGTACAGAATAATGGGCCCCCACATGGTCCTCTGTACAGAACAATGGGCCCCACATAGTCCTCCGTGCAGAATAATGGGCCCCACATAGTCCTCTGTACAGAATAATGGCCCCACATAGTCCTCTGTACAGAATAATGGGCCCCACATAGTCCTCTGTACAGAATAATGGGCCCCACATAGTCCTCTGTACAGAATAATGGGCCCCACATAGTCCTCTGTACAGAATAATGGGCCCCACATAGTCCTCTGTACAGAATAATGGGCCCCACATAGTCCTCTGTACAGAATAATGGGCCCCACATAGTCCTCTGTACAGAATAATGGGCCCCACATAGTCCTCCGTACAGAATAATGGGCCCCCACATGGTCCTCTGTACAGAACAATGGGCCCCACATAGTCCTCCGTGCAGAATAATGGGCCCCACATAGTCCTCTGTACAGAATAATGGCCCCACATAGTCCTCTGTACAGAATAATGGGCCCCACATAGTCCTCTGTACAGAATAATGGGCCCCCACATGGTCCTCTGTACAGAATAATGGGCCCCCACATAGTCCTCTGTACAGAATAATGGGCCCCACATAGTCCTCTGTACAGAATAATGGGCCCCACATAGTCCTCTGTACAGAATAATGGGCCCCACATAGTCCTCTGTACAGAATAATGGGCCCCACATAGTCCTCTGTACAGAATAATGGGCCCCACATGGTCCTCCGTACAGAATAATGGGCCCCCACATGGTCCTCTGTACAGAACAATGGGCCCCACATAGTCCTCCGTGCAGAATAATGGGCCCCACATAGTCCTCTGTACAGAATAATGGCCCCACATAGTCCTCTGTACAGAATAATGGCCCCACATAGTCCTCTGTACAGTATTATGGGCCCCACATAGTCCTCCGTACAGAATAATGGGCCTCCACATGGTCCTCCGTACAGAATAATGGGCCCCCACATGGTCCTCCGTACAGAATAATGGGCCCCCACATGGTCCTCCGTACAGAATAATGGGCCCCCACATAGTCCTCCGTACAGAATAATGGGCCCCCACATAGTCCTCCGTACAGAATAATGTGCCCCACATAGTCCTCTGTACAGAATAATGGGCCCCACATAGTCCTCTGTACAGAATAATGGGCCCCACATAGTCCTCTGTACAGAATAATGGGCCCCCACATAGTCCTCTGTACAGAATAATGGGCCCCACATAGTCCTCTGTACAGAATAATGGCCCCACATAATCCTCTGTACAGAATAATGGCCCCACATAGTCCTCTGTACAGTATTATGGGCCCCACATAGTCCTCCGTACAGAATAATGGGCCCCACATAGTCCTCTGTACAGAATAATGGCCCCACATAATCCTCTGTACAGAATAATGGCCCCACATAGTCCTCTGTACAGTATTATGGGCCCCACATAGTCCTCCGTACAGAATAATGGGCCCCACATAGTCCTCTGTACAGAATAATGGCCCCACATAGTCCTCTGTACAGAATAATGGCCCCACATAGTCCTCCGTACAGAATAATGGCCCGACATACTCCTCCATACAGAATAATGGCTCCCACATAGTTCTCCATACAGTTTAATGGGCCCCACATAGTCCTCCATACAGAATAATGGGCCCCCACATAGTCCTCTGTACAGAATAATGGGCCCCCACATAGTCCTCTGTACAGAATAATGGGCCCCCACATAGTCCTCTGTACAGAATAATGGGCCTCCACATAGTCCTCTGTACAGAATAATGGGCCCCACATAGTCCTCTGTACAGAATAATGGCCCCACATAGTCCTCTGTACAGAATAATGGGCCTCCACATAGTCCTCTGTACAGAATAATGGCCCCACATAGTCCTCTGTACAGTATTAAGGGCCCCACTTAGTCCTCTGCACAGTATTATGGGCCGCACATAGTCCTCCATACAGTATTATGGGCACCACATAGTCCTCTATTCAGTATAATGGCCCCACAGAGTCCTCCATATTGTATACAGGACCCCACATAGTCCTTCATACAGAATAATAGGCCCCACATAGTCCTCCACACAGAATAATGGCCCGACATACTCCTCCATACAGAATAATGGCTCCCACATAGTTCTCTATACAGTTTAATGGGCCCCACATAGTCCTCTGTACAGTATTATGGGTCCCACATAGTCCTCCAGAATAATGGGCACCACATAGTGCTCCATACAGTTTAATGGGCCCCACATAGTCCTCTGTACAGTATTATGGGCCCCACATAGTCCTCCAGAATAATGGGCACCACATAGTGCTCCATACAGTTTAATGGGCCCCACATAGTCCTCTGTACAGTATTATGGGCCCCACATAGTCCTCCAGAATAATGGGCCCCACATAGTGCTCCATACAGAATAATGGGCCCCCACATAGTCCTCCATACAGAATAATGGGCCCCACATAGTCCTCCGTACAGAATAATGGCCCCACATAGTCCTCTGTACAGAATAATGGCCCCACATAGTCCTCCATTCAGATTAATGGGCCCCACATAGGGTTGGTGATTCTGGTGTCAAGGGCCAAATAAAACCACCAAGCGGGTCAGAGTTTGACATGTATCCTGTAGGTCTTCAATGTCTGATCGGCAGGGCATGCAGGGGTATTCAAATCAATAGGTGGCGAACGTGCGGTACTCGGCCATGGCCACTATTCCGACGACGGAGCTATGCTGTGCAGCTCCGTAACTGAGCACTTCCAACACACTGGGAACAGCTGATCGTTGGAGGTGCTGGCTGTCATTGATCAGACATTGATGGCGTATTTTGATGGCCTCATCAATGTAAACGTCTGGGACAACCTCTTTTTTAAGGGAGCTGCCAACAGTCCACTCATATATTATGTAGCAGAGCTGCATGACTGCAGTGCCCAACATGAACACATGAAGGCGACCTTGGCCAAGTAATGTCATCTGCAGTGCCATGAACCAGTCTCCTCAGTCCTAGTCCTCAGTATCTGAGCAAAAAAAAAGTTCTGTAAGGAGGAGGATTTGTGTGATGAGAAATATCTAAAGTATTTGGCACAGGGAGGCCTTTTTCAGGCTAGAGACTGACGGTGACTCCTTGCCAAATGCACACTGAATTCTTTCTTAATAGTAGTAGATAATCCTTGCAAATAACCTCATTTGTATATATTTGGCTTGTCACAAGCCAGGCCTTGTGTTCTGGAGACTAATAGTCGGACAGGATGCAAATAAGACTCTGAGGTGACCTATAATCGTACCAGAGCATGCCTGCATAGTCATTTTTCATGTATCTGGTTTGTGTGTACTGGGATTACTGCGAGGTTAAAAAGATTGTCATGCCACACCGAGCCCTGTCCACGTGTCCTCTTATGCAACTAATCATGGGGGGTGGATAAGCCTGACCAGTAGTGATTAGTGGACCACCCTTCCCGCTTCTGTGGAAAAAAGGGGTTGTCTTCATGAGAAATTCCTTGTTAAAAGGGTTGTCCACT
Organism: Phyllobates terribilis; assembly: GCF_046119375.1. Lineage (NCBI taxonomy): Eukaryota > Metazoa > Chordata > Amphibia > Anura > Dendrobatidae > Phyllobates > Phyllobates terribilis. Next base: position 140,957,729 of record NW_027362762.1, read on the forward strand.
ATTAGGTCAACCCCTTCTCGATCTGAATATTTGGTGCCGAGAAAATAAAAACACTTATACTCTACTCCAGTTCCGGTGACGTTCCAGCAGAGTCAGCACTCGTGTTCCCGAGGCTCACGTGATATTATGTCATGTGAGCCCTGCTCCCAATCAGTGTTGGCGTCACAAATCGAACATCAAGTGGAAGTCAGACAGCGCCGCAGCCCAGACTTCTTGTTGATGTTCAATACGTCCATAAACAAGACTTTTTTTTTTTTTTTTTTTTTTACTTGGTGCAAATGTCACAGGTTCTCCGGAATCTGGTGTTGTTTTTATTTTGGTCCTGGTCCTGTCCCCTTTTTCTGTCTATTTAAATCTAGACTTTTAATCCATGTGGTTCTCAATAAGATTCACTTGAAGAGAAGTTGGCCACACCCATTTGACTAAAATGCAAGATTTACATACAGGAAAGAGGCGATCATATCCCAGGAACGGAAAAGTGCAGGAACAAATGAACAACTATTCCAGATTCAGGAGAACAGCGGCATGTTCACCAGATAGAACATAACACATATACGGCAAGTGACAGGCTGTCTTTAAAAAACTCAGTTCTGTTACATATAGATGGCAGTTATATATCTCTTTGGTTTATTAGGCTCTAAAGTACAGTGTGCAGCACAATTCTGGTAATCCAGGACCTGATGGTTCATAAACTCTGATAATCCAACATTCAGAAAATGACTCCAATAACCTGTTATTCCGCACTGACAGGTCTGCTTTGGCAGCAATTCAAGGTGAGGTCAGTGATTACTGTGCACTTTGTGCCCCCATCATCATTCACACGTATTGTATAAGTGGGTTTACATATACAATGTGTATGTACAGTGGGGAAAAGAAGTATTTCATACACTGACGATTTTGCAAGTTTTCCCACCTACAAAGAATGGAGAGGTCTGTAATTTTATCAAATAGTACACACGTTCAGTATTTGGTCAGTGTTTTACATCAGTATTTGTAAGCCAAAACCAGGAGAGGAACAATCAGAAGAAAAGTATAATAGAAAGACGTCACCACCTCTGTATTTATCACCCACTCCTGGTTTTGGCTTACAAATACTGATGTAAAATACTGAACGTGTGCACGTGGCATTAGGGTGTATACACTTTGAGTTGTTATTTTTTTTTGCTGTTTTGGAGCAGAAACTCAACAAAATCCAAAAGGAGTTCAAAAACCTCAAGTTTTGATTGGAGAGTTGAGGTGTTGTTTTGCTGAGGTTTTCGAGCGGAAATTCCAAGTTTTTAAAGAGTTTTGAGTTTTTGAGGAGGATTTTTGAAGAGTTTACACTCCAAAAACGCATCCAAAAAAAACTCAGTGTGAACACACAACAAGAGTATGGTCACAGTGCAACTTTATACGCTGGTCAAAAAAGTCAGTTTTTCAAGCAGAAGTTGCTTCAGGAGTCACTCGTTTTTGCTGGTGTTTTGTAATCCTGAAGCATCTTCTTTCATGTTTCTTTGGTCATTTCCTGAGTGCTTTTTCAATGTTTTTTTTTTTCCCCAACGGCAACTTTTTAGCCTTCCCATTGACTTGTGTTGTAAAATATTGAGTGTTTTCCTAGCAGAAAAGTCCTGAAAAATGTACTTGTCACTTCTTTTAAATGGTTGCTATCTGTGAAAGTCTGAAGCATTTAAAAGATGCTCAAAGGCCCTAAACATATGAACAGCAAGTCGTTTTTTCCCAAAAAAATAATGGACAGTTCTTTCTAGTGTTTTTGTGAGCGCTTTTTTCAGCATTTTTAAGATCAAGCCTACTTAAAAAAAAAAAAAAGGCATAAAAAGACTAAGTGTGAACATACCCAAATGGTCTACAATACTATCTACGTTTTAAATAAAACGGCCACAATGTGAAACTGGTCCCTTCTTGCCATTAATTTATCTGTAAGGTTTTCTGTTTATATGGGATTAGCAGGGACAATTGAAAATCATTCACCAGAAGATCAGCTGCTCCAGCAATAAATCATATTTGCACTTTACTTAGATATACCTGCACTCAATTATTATTGTCCTGTCACCTGCATAAAAGAAAAGGAGTCCTTTCCCTGAGGGTCCGGGGGTTTATGGAAACTTTTGCATACAAACATTTCAAGGACTGGACAAACAGGAATTTCATGGTATTTGAAGAGGAACAATGTACAACCTTTTGAGACTGACACAAATTTTGGTTTTCACAGTTTGCTACTTCAGTGTTTTTAGATCTTTTTGTCAGATGTTTCTATGGTTACTGGAGTACAATTATAAGAATTTCATAAGTTATTTAACTTTTATTGATAAATACATCAAGTTTATGTAAAGACTCCATATTTACAGTTTGTTGACGCTTATTTTTTAAGACTTTTGCCCTTCGCCCTGGCATGCTGGATATCATCTTCTGGGCCAAATCATGACTGATGACCTCCCATTCTCGTCTAATCAGTTCTTGGTGTTCATCACAATCTCTGTGTTTTTGTTTGTCCACCTACTGTTGAAGATTGATGACAGGTTCTCAGTGGGATTGAGATCTGGAGAGTTTTCTGGCCATAGACCCAAAATTTCAATGTTTTATTCGCCGAGACAGTTAATAATTTGTGCCTCATGACATAGTTTCCATCATTCTGGAAAAAGCATTTCTCATCACCAAATTGCTCTTGAGTGGTTGGGAGAAATTGCTCTTGGGGGATGATTATTTATTCACTAGATGGTGGCCCGATTCTAACGCATCGGGTATTCTAGCATATGTCTCCCGACCCTCCTTTATAATGCCCCATGCAGGAAGTCACATCCCCCGTATATAATACCCCATGCAGGAAGTCACATCCCCCGTATATAATACCTGTAATGCACACGCCCGGACTGACTGGCGTGTGCGTGTATATGTAGTGATTCCACTGGACCGTACCAGAGAGTGAATGCCTGGAGGGGCATAACTAAGTATCCACCCGATCTGACCAAGGTCGCACGACGGCAGTGCACCAAGGAGGAACCGAGCAGAGGGACCAGGTGCTACTCCAGGTCAGACCCCGGACACGGCTGTTGACCCACACCGGGGAATACAGGAACAGGCAGGTTAGGCTGGCACACAGACTGGTGAGTACAGGCAGAAACGGCAGGTATGCAGACGGGTGGATGCTGGCAAGCATGACTAGTATGCAAACAGGGAGGTACTGACAGGTACGGCAGGTATGCAGGCAGGTACGACAGGTTGGAGCACAGAGTGCATAGGTCCCAGTACAGACTGGGACTCAGGAACAGAACCGCAGATGCGGTGGACAAACACAGCAGAGTGAGGCCGCCCGGAGCGGCGAGCAAGAGCAGAGCAAGACGAGATCGCCTGGAGCGGTGAGCGAGAGTAGAGCAGGATGAGGCCGCCTGGAGCGGTGAGCGAGAGTAGAGCAGGACGAGGCCGCCTGGAGTGGTGACCAAGAGTGGAGCAGGACGAGACTGCCGGAGCAGGGCGCAAGAGTCAGAGCAGAGCGAGACTGCCGGAGCAGTGAGCAAAGGGTCAGAGCAGAGCGAGACTGCCGGAGCAGGGAGCAAAGGGTCAGAGGAGAGCGAGGCTGCCGGAGCAGTGAGCAAAGGGTCAGAGCAGAGCGAGGCTGCCGGAGCAGTGAGCAAAGGGTCAGAGCAGAGCGAGGCTGCCGGAGCAGTGAGCAAAGGGTCAGAGCAGAGCGAGGCTGCCAGAGCAGTGAGCAAAGGGTCAGAGCAGAGCGAGGCTGCCGGAGCAGTGAGCAAAGGGTCAGAGCAGAGCGAGGCTGCCGGAGTAGTGAGCAAAGGGTCAGAGCACAGCGAGGCTGCCGGAGCGGTGAGCAAAGGGTCAGAGCAGAGCGAGACTGCCGGAGCGGTGAGCAAAGGGTCAGAGCAGAGCGAGACTGCTGGAGCGGTGAGCAAAGGGTCAGAGCAGAGCGAGAACGCCTGGAGCGGTGAGCAAAGGCAGAGCAGAGCGAGACCGTCTGGAGCGGTGAGCAAAGGCAGAGCAGGCAAGAGCCACCAGAGCGGTGAGCAAGGCAGAGCAGGCAAGAACCGCCGGAGCGGCGAGCAAGGCAGGGCAGAGGGGACAGGGCTCTGTTCACACGAAACAGACAGGAAGGGAAAGGCAGAACCGGATAACCACAGGGTACTTGCAGTGAAGTAGCGAGTGGACCACAAACGGAAGTACAGTGACAACTAGCAGGAGTTAGGTACGAGTTCAGACTCTGCAGAAAAAGGGAAGATATGGGCGTAGAGAGAGACGGGAAACAGGCTGGAAGATAGTTAGGGCAGGAACAGACACTGGGAAAAGACACAGACAACAGATCTAGGTATGCGGCCCCTAGAGGGCAGAAGGAACAGGCTAAGAGCGTGTTCACACGGGCCTCGAAATACAGCCTCCAGGAAAGGCAGAAAGACAGCTGGCTAGAGTACACAGACAGGACACAGTTCAGACACGGGAACTGATACCGCAAGGCAGGAAACATAGACAGGACCTGGCACATCAGTAGCAAGAAGCCAGCTGACAGAAGAAGATGCTCAGGCAAGGATTCCAAGGAGGAGCTGGTTTAAATACCAGGTGACAGACAGCAATAGGCTGATGACGCATTAGGGGTGTGTCTACAGCAGCTACAAGAAACAGGAAGGTCGGCGGGCGTCGCCCTAAGCAGCCAGAGCAGAGCAGACAGTATGGAAAGAAACCAGAGTGGCAGTCTGGACTGGAAATCAAGTGCGTGCTCTTGCACAGTGGGAGGTGGATCACTATGCAAGGACGCCACCAGGTATGTTACAATACCCCATGCAGGAAGTCACATCCCCCGTATATAATACCCCATGCAGGAAGTCACATCCCCCGTATATAATGCCCCATGTAGGAAGTCACATCCCCCGTATATAATACCCCATGCAGGAAGTCACCTCTCCCCCATATAATGCCCCATGTAGGATGTGACCTCTCCCCCCATATAATACCCCATGCAGGATGTGACCTCTCCCCCCATATAATGCCCCATGCATAATGTCACCTCTCCCCCATATAATGCCCCATGTAGGATGTCACCTCTCCCCCCATATAATGCCCCATGCAGGATGTGACCTCTCCCCCAATATAATGCCCCATGCAGGATGTCACCTCTCCCCCCATATAATGCCCCATGCAGGATGTCACCTCTCCCCCCATATAATGCCCCATGTAGGATGTGACCTCTCCCCCATGTAATGCCCCATGTAGGATGTGACCTCTCCCCCCATGTAATGCCCCATGTAGGATGTGACCTCTCCCCACATGTAATGCCCCATGTAGGATGTGACCTCTCCCCCCATGTAATGCTCCATGCAGGATGTGACCTCTCCCCCCATATAATGCCCCATGCAGGATGTCACCTCTCCCCCATATAATGCCCCATGTAGGATGTCACCTCTCCCCCACCATATAATGCCCCATGTAGGATGTGACCTCTCCCCCCATATAATGCCCCATGCAGGATGTGACCTCTCCCCCCATATAATGCCCCATGTAGGATGTGACCTCTCCCCCCATGTAATGCCCCATGTAGGATGTGACCTCTCCCCCCATGTAATGCCCCATGTAGGATGTGACCTCTCCCCCCATGTAATGCCCCATGTAGGATGTGACCTCTCCCCCCATGTAATGCTCCATGCAGGATGTGACCTCTCCCCCCATATAATGCCCCATGCAGGATGTCACCTCTCCCCCATATAATGCCCCATGTAGGATGTCACCTCTCCCCCACCATATAATGCCCCATGTAGGATGTGACCTCTCCCCCCATATAATGCCCCATGCAGGATGTGACCTCTCCCCCCATATAATGCCCCATGCAGGATGTGACCTCTCCCCCCATATAATGCCCCATGCAGGATGTGACCTCTCCCCCCATACAATGCCCCATGTAGGATGTGACCTCTCCCCCCATATAATGCCCCATGTAGGATGTGACCTCTCCCCCCATATAATGCCCCATGCAGAATGTGACCTCTCCCCCCATATAATGCCCCATGCAGGATGTCACCTCTCCCCCCATATAATGCCCCATGCAGGATGTCACCTCTCCCCTCCATACAATGCCCCATGTAGGATGTCACCTCTCCCCCCCATATAATGCCCCATGCAGGAAGTCATATCCCCTGTATATCCATCCCCCCATAGTGCCCCATGCAGGTCCCCTATGGCCCCATACAAAAAAAAAAAATCCAATACTCACCTCCCTTCTCAGCTGCTTCTCTGAACTCCTGCGTAGCCGGCATGTTCCCGCTGTGCGCTGTGACCGGTCAGGATAGAGCACGGTGTAAAGATGTCACCGCGCCCTCTGACCTGAGACGTCACAGAGCATGAGCAGAAGACACAGGAGCTGCTGCGGAGGCACGGGGAGGGGTAAGTATGACGCCGGTGCCGGGGTCCTGATCGAGCGGGGGGGGAGGGACGGGAGGAGAGGGGAGGGATGGGAGGAGAGGAGAGAGGAGGGGAGGGAAGAGGAGGGGAGGGGTAAGTATGACGCCGGGTGCCGGGGTCCTGATCGAGCGGGGGGAGGGACGGGAGAGGAGAGGAGGGGAGGGGTAAGTATGACGCCTGGTGTCGGGGTCCTGATCGAGCGGGGGGAGGGACGGGAGGAGAGGGGAGAGGAGAGGAGAGGAGGGGAGGGGAGGGGCGTCACACTTGTCCTCGGGAGATAAGCGGCCGTAGCCGCTGATCTCCCGACGATAGCCGAATGTAGGTCAGCGGCGCCTGCTGTCGGGGGACTTATGGTGCAAGTAGCCGGCTGCATCTCCCAGCTGCATTGCCGTTGACCTCCGTGCCGCACATGAGCCGCTAACGGCTGCCATGTTTTTCAGAAAAGCCGCATCGCTGATTGGCCGCGGCCGGACCAATCAGCGACCCGGGATTTCCAGGACAGACAGACAGACAGACAGACGGGATAAGACAATTATATAGTAGATGGTAGTGTTTTTATGAAAAATTTTGAGTGAACCCACTCCCTTGGATGAAAAACAACCTCCCACATGCATGGTCTCAGGATGCTTTACTGTTGGTATGACACAGGACTCTTGGTAGCGTTTTTCTTCTCCGGACAATCTTGCTTCCAGTTGTCCCAAACAGTCTGAAGGGGGCTAATCGCTCCAGTCCTCTGCAGCCCTATCCCTGTACTTTCTGTGCATCTTAGTTTGTCTTTGATGTTTTATTAGAGAGAAGTGGCTTCTTTGCTACTCTTCTTGACACCAGGCCAGCCTCCATAAGCCTTCAACTCACTGTGTGCACAGATGCACTGACACCTGCCTGCTGCCTTTCCTGAGCAAGCTCTGCACTGGAGTTGAAACAATCTTGTAGCTTAATCCTTTTTAGGAGACAGTCCTGGCACTTGCTAGACTTTTTTGGGTGTCTTCAACCCTTCTTCACAGCAGTTGAACTTGTCTCTTTGAAGTTCTTGATGATCAGATAAATAGTTGATTTAGGGGCAAGTTGACAAACAGCAGTGTCTTTGCATGTAAAGTCCATTTGATGCAAAGCAATGATGACTGCACGTTTCTTTGAAGTTATCCATGGTTAACAGAAAAAAAAAATGGTTTCACGCACAAGCCTCCTTTTGAAGAAACCAGTCTGCTCTTTCAGCTCAATGAGCATAGCAGAGTGATATCGGCTGCCTTGTCCTTGTTAACACTTTCTCTTGAGCTAACCAGAAGATCATGGAAATAGTGTATGCAGGTCATTTTGTGGCAGGGCTGAAATTCAATGGAAATGTGATTTTTTTTTTTTTTTGTGATTGTTAATTTTCACGACAAGCAATGACTTTGTAATTCTTTGCAGTTCATCTGATCACTTTTCCAAACAATCTAGAGTTAATGAAAATTGCCACTATAAAAACTGACGCAGCAAATTTTGTGAAAACCAAGATTTGTGACAGTCTCGAAACATTTGGCCACTACTATATAGGTAAAAAGCAGTAGGACATTGTTATAAATATGGCAAAGCAAATGAAGATGTGGAATCCCAATAATTCGGTATATGAGACAGGTACTTCAAAGAAACAGTTGCAATGTTTACTTTATTCTATTTTTGAATAACCACGGGAGATTACTGCATATTTGTTGCAGTGAAGGCTCAGTCACTATAAAAAGAAGTGTCAATTGAGAAAAGTTCGAATAGATGTGCTATTGTATATTACTGTAAACCTAAAGAAGCCAACTCCCTTCTTTACTCTGATCACCAAAATTGGCTCCTGTTCTTAATGGGTTTGTCTTAATTTGATGCTATGTCTTGAGTGAAGATATCTGTATGTTGACAATGTTTTCAAGAAGCAGGATTGCCATTAAGGTAACAAAAACTGGACAATTGCTGAGGGTCCCCACCTCATAAAGGACAACTAGGTAATCCAGGACACTGGAATTTTGGCCTTGTGCCCCTGATCCCATAGGATTACCAGTTATACCCTTTGGCATTAGATGGCCTTTCCATTTTCTAAGCCAACCGCAGAGATGAATGCTGCATTCCTCCTCTCACCACTTTCTGAATTGCCGCGTTGTCGGTACGATATTTCATAATTTGTGGCCGCACCTTTAATTTTGCCTAAAACTGTCCTGGTTAATCAGCCAGTCGGTTGCTAGTATTACATATTCAGGGCAAGTTACTGACACTGTTGTTCATGGAAAGTAATTTCCTGGTAATTTAAGGAGCATTGTGATGGTGTTAATGGAGGCATTTTGGCTTTTATGGTAGCACAACCTCTATTGATATTTAAATTTAGAAGTCAAAGGAGAAAAAAACGAACATGTGGTCATAAGAAAGTCCAGACCTTTGATTTGATAAAGTAAAGATAAACTGGACATATATTTGCTAGGGAAAGAATGGCAGACCATTCGGAAGAATTGTGAACCCAAAAGAGAACATGTGGTCATAAGAAGGTGAAGACTAAACAATAGCGTAAGGATAAAAACAACTTTTATTAAACAGTAGGTTGGATGGTGGCAATGTAGAAATGCGTACCCACACTTAAATAAAAGCAATTATATTAAATACACATGAATATAGACCATAATGTAAAAAAATAATTTCTACAGTGCCACCATCCAACCTACTGTTTAAAAAAAAAAATTTTTTATCCTTACGCTATTGTCTAGTCTTGACCTTCTTATGACCATATGTTTGCTTTTTTTCTCCTTTGGGTTCACAATTCTTCCGAATGGTCTGCCATTCTTTTCCTAGCAAATATACATCCAGTTTATCTTTACTTTATCAATGATATATACCTTACCTTGTGGTCGACATGTATTACTTGCTTAGTTCAGATTATGCTCTGTTAATTGATATATAAATTCAGTATATTGAAAGCTTTAGGTTTCACAGTGATGGCAGAGAATGATGTATGGAAATTTGGTTGTAAATGTTGATGCTAAAGACCACGGCAGAGATTTATAAAAAACTATAAAGGTTAAAAAAAAAAAACCTTTTTAAATTACAACTTTCATTTAACCACTTCCTGCAAATTGACATAACGGTTCAGATTTCATATAATTTACTGCAATGTGCTGTACAGTTACGTTTCGTCGTTGGCACAGGCGCAGGAGTTGTGCCCGTGAAATCCGAAGCAGGAGCCGAGCTGGCTAGAATAAACAGCTGAGCTCCTAGTGAGTGTGCTGGGACTGGAGCTAGCTCCGATCCCAGCACTTTAGCTCCTCAATTGGTGTTTTTCAAAAGGAGATTGCCCCCTCTGTCAACCAATTGGCACCCCCCTCCAGCGGAATTGCAGGATACCAGTGGTACTTCCATATATGCCATAAACCTCAGCATATCAGATCCCACGGGAAGCGGGATCTTATAGGATACCTGTCAGTCATTAGTAATAAAGATGGTGCTTATGTGATACTGACCCTGCAGCCAATCACTACTTCCGCTTGTCTGTGGTTCATCCGACGGAAGTGAGTGGGAAACAGGCCAACAGCAGCCACTGATTGGCTGTAGGGCTCATGTGACAGAACAATGTCACGTGAGACCCAGTGCTGACATCGCTGGAATGGCGCCTGAGCAGGAGGTAAGTATATGTTTGGCTTTTTTTTTTACAAGGGGGAGTACTTATTTTAAAAAGGTAATTCAATATAATGAAGTAGTCGGCACTACATTCAAGACAAGATCAGCTGAAAGTACGGTCACTCCTAATAACCGACATGGAGTATTCTGCCGGTGATGCTCAGTATCAAAGTATAGTGCACAAGCACAATCTAAATTAATGCGGCACTCACCAGCTGAATAGCCAACGGCCGTTTCATGCTATCAGGATGTGTTGAGTGTGAAACGGCCGTTGGCTATCTGCTCCATACTTCCTCTCACCTAATAAAGTGATTTTTACTGCTTAACGATCTAGCTGGTTAGTGCCATATCTACCTATTACGAATTGAAAAATATTTTTTAAAAAAATGGTCCAGATAGTGGACAACCCCTTTAAAAGATGTCCTCTAATAAGGAGCCCTGGAATCTGATTAATTGATTTGGGAACTTTTTTTGTATGTTCTCCCTGTGTTTGTGTGGGTTTCCTCCGGGTTCTCTGTTTCCTCCTACATTCCAAAGACATACTGATAGGGAATCTAGATTGAGCCCCAACGGGGACAGTGCTAATATTGTCGGTGAAGCGCTAAGGAATTAATGGCGCTATATAAGTGAGTAAAATAAGTAAAAATAAATATGGTTGTTGGATAAAAGTCCATTGATTTCCCTCGTTTTCTCATGAGCTTTGCACTTTCAAGCGAAAATCTCACCCCTGTTTATTACAATGTAGGAAGGATGTATCAAGTTTACTTTGCACAGAGAGAAAAAGAAAATCATTTAGCAAATCCTTTGCCCTGCTTCCGCAGTCAGGTCTTGTCTGAGCAGGCTCTTCGTTCTCATTTTCTTCGCATTCCCTGCACGTCCCATGAAACCTGCCTCATCTTGCAGAGACATCTGAGACAATTACACAGAAAGCTGCTGACACCGGCAGAAAGCAGCGTTGTGCTATGGGAGGGAAGACTCCACCATGATATCATTATTCAGAAAGTCCCAGTACCGTCCAGTACATTGGAACAGGTCATAGCACTAAGATGGATGATTCATTCTCTCTCTTTCACGGATGATATAAATCCACAACATCAGTGTTGCAGCATTTTAGTTGCATCGGGACACTGACGTGATATAAAATATTAGTGGATATTGGTTACAATGTATAGCAATATTAGCTTTTAACATGCACAATTCAAATATGGGCCTGAAGTTTGCATTACTAGTTTAGGGGACAGGGGGTGCACTTACTTCATTGTGGTAGTGCCTACACAGTTGTAACTTCTGTGTAACAGATACATATAGTTGTAACGCATAGTTGTACCAACTCTTCCAGAATATTTGGGAAACTCCTTGAAAAAGGGGAGACCTCATGGAGGAGTTGGCAAATCTCCCGGAAAGTAGATTTCAGGAGACTTTGGCAGCACCCTAATGGACATTTTTAATGGGGAGTGATGGAGACAGTGGGGCGTCCCAATACTTTGTGAGCCACCATCCATTTAAGACAAACTTCAACAGTTGCCAAGTATGATGTAACTAAAAAGTGGATACATTTTTTTTTTTACTTAGTTCAGTCTAAAATTTGTCGGGACTGCCCTGAATTTTTGGATACAATCTTGGCAAATTTTACGTCAAAAAGGGTTTTGTACATAAACAGATATGTGCAATCCGGCTCGGATTAAGGGGCATTACTGGGCCAGGCTGTTTGCGGGATATAATTGTCAACAGCAATGTTGGTAAGCATGGATAGGGCTAGATAGAAAACCAGTACTGCGTATAGTAAGACTAGAGGATCTACGTCACCCTAGTATCGGCTTCATCTGCTGTTGAGTAGATTATTGTCACCTTGAAATACAAGGTTTTATAGACTTATACAGTACAGACCAAAAGTTTGGACACACCTTCTCATTTAAAGATTTTTCTGCATTTTCATGACTATGAAAATTGTACATTCACACTGAAGGCATCAAAACTATGAATTAACACATGTGGAATTATATACTTAACAAAAAAGTGTGAAACAACTGAAAATATGTCTTATATTCTAGGTTCTTCAAAGTAGCCACCTTTTGCTTTGATGACTGCTTTGCACACTCTTGGCATTCTCTTGATGAGCTTCAAGAGGTAGTCACCGGAAATGATCTTCAAACAATCTTTAAGGATTTCCCAGAGATGCTTAGCACTTGTTGGCCCCTTTGCCTTCACTCTGCGGTCCAGCTCACCCCAAACCATCGCGATTGAGTTCAGGTCTGGTGACTGTGGAGGCCAGGTCATCTGGCGTAGCACCCCATCACTCTCCTTCTTGGTCAAATAGCCCTTACACAGCCTGGAGGTGTGTTTGGGGTCATTGTCCTGTTGAAAAATAAATGATGGTCCAACTAAACGCAAACCGGATGGAATAGCATGCCGCTGCAAGATGCTGTGGTAGCCATGCTGGTTCAGTATGCCTTCAATTTTGAATAAATCCCCAACAGTGTCACCAGCAAAGCACCCCCACACCATCACACCTCCTCCCCCATGCTTCACGGTGGGAACCAGGCATGTAGAGTCCATCCGTTCACCTTTTCTGCATCGCACAAAGACACGGTGGTTGGAACCAAAGATCTCAAATTTGGACTCATCAGACCAAAGCACAGATTTCCACTGGTCTAATGTCCATTCCTTGTGTTCTTTAGCCCAAACAAGTCTCTTCTGCTTGTTGCCTGTCCTTAGCAGTGGTTTCCTAGCAGTTATTTTACCATGGAGGCCTGCTGCACAAAGTCTCCTCTTAACAGTTGTTGAAGAGATGTGTCTGCTGCTAGAACTCTGTGTGGCATTGACCTGGTCTCTAATCTGAGCTGCTGTTAACCTGCGATTTCTGAGGCTGGTGACTCGGATAAACTTATCCTCAGAAGCAGAGGTGACTCTTGGTCTTCTTTTCCTGGGGCGGTCCTCATGTGAGCCAGTTTTTTTTGTAGCGCTTTATGGTTTTTGCAACTGCACTTGGAGACACTTTCAAAGTTTGCCCAATTTTTCGGACTGACAGACCTTCATTTCTTAAAGTAATGATGGCCACTCGTTTTTCTTTACTTAGCTGCTTTTTTCTTGCCATAATACAAATTCTAACAGTCTGTTCAGTAGGACTATCAGCTGTGTATCCACCTGACTTCTGCACAACACAACTGATGATCCCAACCCCATTTATAAGGCAAGAAATCCCACTTATTAAACCTGACAGGGCACACCTGTGAAGTGAAAAAAATTTCCGGTGACAACCTCTTGAAGCTCATCAAGAGAATGCCAAGATTGTGCCAAGCAGTTATCAAAGCAAAAGGTGGCTACTTTGAAGAACCTAGAATATAAGACATATTTTCAGTTGTTTCACACTTTTTTGTTAAGTATATAATTCCACATGTGTTAATTCATAGTTTTGATGCCTTCAGTGTGAAAGTACAATTTTCATAGTCATGAAAATACAGAAAAATCTTTAAATGAGTAGGTGTGTCCAAACTTTTGGTCTGTACTGTATGTATGTAAGGTGACAATAATCAACCCAACAGAGCCTGCAGAGCAGCAGATGAAGCCTATACTAGGGTGCCGTAGATCCTCTGGTCTCACTATATACAGTACAGGTTTTCTGTGAGTATGAGCCCTTAGGGAATGTTTAAACATGAAAAATCACTAGCACCTGATGCAATACCAACCTGAATTACACAAATTTTCATTAACAAATTTCCTCTTGATCTGCTAAAATTACCTACTGCATGTACCGTAGGCCTAAAAGTCATGCACATGCTATAAATACTCTGTATGTTGTATGTGCCCTCTAGCATGAATGTGTAGTATGGATGATATCTGTAATATCCATGGAATGAGGTGGAGTGGGTAACCAGTTTGGTCAGTAATATTAACTTTAGCCTGTGGCCATACTTCCGAGTCCTAACTTTTTGGACAAAGTTGGACACTCATGGTTCATTATATGAATAATTTAGTTTATTTTTTATGCATATTTATTCTCTCAATTTAGTTTTTTTTACTTAAAGGGGTTGTCCGGACCAAATCGATAAGTCTGCAGTGACTGTGTGACTTCAGACTTATGAATTCCCCCAGCACACACACTGTGCACTGCAGGGATTCGCCTGTTTCTGACCCGGAACAGGAGGGTATGTATGAGTTATACATCATCTCTGCCAGAGCTCTACTGGTGGGCGTGGCCTTGCTCCATACAAGTGTATGGAAGAGAGGCCACGCCCACTGGCCGGGAGTATGTATAACACATGCATACCCTCCGGTCCCGGCTCAGAAACAGGCTCACAGAGTGATTGCAGACTTATCGATTTGTAACGGACCAACCCCTTTTAGATATTTGCCTTCATTTATCAGAATATACAAATACCAAAAATTGCTCCAATGCACAAATATCAACCAATTTCTGGAGCAATGTAGTACATTAACTAAGGGGGTTGTCCACTTTATTAGTATAAAATGGGTCCATGGTCGTCTTACAATTTAAAGACACATCCAAGTGTTGTCCATGAAAAAAACTAACAGCAATCGGACCAATGTTTTTCATTGGGCTGTTCAGATGACCATTCTTCTCCGTTTTCTGGATGAGATTTACCTATTCAATAATCTATAGATGCATAAAAAATCCACTGCAGTATTGATCAACCATATAGCATCCGATGTTTATGGTTACATTGCAATTCTCAACATAGGAAATGGTATTTGGTCTTGTATATGTTAAAAACTGCTGATGTTTAAAAACGGATGACAATACAGACGGAACATCTTTTTTTCTCGATGATATCAATCGGATCATTTTTTCATACACTTGTCTGAACTTACCCTTACAGATCACTGCTCCTCCGTACTGTTGGTGGTGTCCCCCACCTGTCTTCTGGCTTGTTCTTCTGCCAGGAGGTATCAGAGGACCACTGCAGCCAATCACCTTCTAATGATCAGTTCAGGTATGGACCTACGATTGGTGCCCAATAGGTATGTCAAATGACCAAGAGGTAAGGGGGGCACTTCCCCTCCAAAGCAGGTGAAATTGTGCATTATGATGAGTTGTTGAAGTGCAAAGGGTCCATATATTGTTCTTGATCAGGGGCCTTTTTCTGTCAGTGTCCAGCAGTAGGTCAGATGCAATGGTCACCATCCACCTGAGATGGAAGAATCAGTCCTCTTGCAATTTTTTTTTTCCGACTCAATTGGACAGTGACTGATGCAGCCAATCAGTAGCCACTGATCCTTTGACACTCGTGCAGACATAAAAGACCATAAGATGTCCTGGAGACTCCGGTAGCAGTATGCAGGAGTGTTTTTTTTTTTTTTTTTTTCTTTTTCAATTTTAGAACCCAATGGACCCTTTTTAATCTAATAATTTGCAGTGGACAACCCCTTTAATGCAAATCTATTTCTTAGGTCAATAACAGGATCATGCAAAAGGAACCATTCAGGACTGGTGTGCTACCCTCTCTGTAATCGGACGTACTGTAGATACAGTGCTGGCCAAAAGTATTGGCACCCCTGCAATTCTGTCAGATAATACTCAGTTTCTTCCTGAAAATGATTGCAATCACAAATTCTTTGGTATTATTATCTTCATTTAATTTGCTTGCAAGGAATAAACACAAAAGGGAATGAAGCAAAAATCTAATCATTGATCATTTCACACAAAACTCCAAAAAAGGGCCGGACAAAAGTATTGGCACCCTCAGCCTAATACTTGGTTGCACAACCTTTGGCCAAAATAACTGCGAACAACCGCTTCTGGTAACCATCAATGAGTTTCTTACAATGCTCTGCTGGAATTGTAGACCATTCTTCTTTGGCAAACTGCTCCAGGTCCCTGATATTTGAAGGGTGCCTTCTCCAAACTGCCATTTTGAGATCTCTCCACAGGTGTTCTAAGGAATTTAGGTCTGGGCTCATTGCTGGCCACCTTAGAAGTCTCCAGTGCTTTCTCTCAAACCATTTTATAGTGCTTTTGGAAGTGTGTTTTGGGTCATTGTCCTGCTGGAAGACCCATGACCTCTGAGGGAGACCCAGCTTTCCCACACTGGGCCCTACATTATGCTGTAAAATTTGTTGGTAGTCTTCAGACTACATAATGCCATGCATACGGTCAAGCAGTCCAGTGCCAAAGGCAGCAAAGCAACCCCAAAACATCAGGGAACCTCCGCCATGTTTGACTATAGGGACCGTGTTCTTTTCTTTGAATGCCTCTTTTTTTTTTCCTGTACACTCTATGTTGATGCTTTTTCCCAAAAAGCTCTACTTTTGTCTCATCTGACCAGAGAACATTCTTCCAAAACGTTTTAGGCTTTCTCAGGTAAGTTTTGGCAAACTCCAGCCTGGATTTTTTATGTCTCAGGGTAAGGAGTGGGGTCTTCCTGGGTATCCTACCATACAGTCCCTTTTCATTCAGATGCCGACGGATAGTACGGGTTGACACTGTTGTACCCTCGGACTGCAGGGCAGCTTGAACTTGTTTGGATGTTAGTCGAGGTTCTTTATCCACCATCCGCACAATCTTGCGTTGAAATCTCTCGTCAATTTTTCTTTTCCGTCCACATCTAGGGAGGTTAGCCACAGTGCCATGGGCTTTAAACTTCTTGATGACACTGCGCACGGAAGACACAGGAACATTCAGGTCTTTGGAGATGGACTTGTAGCCTTGAGATTGCTCATGCTTCCACACAATTTGGTTTCTCAAGTCCTCAGACAGTTCTTTGGTCTTCTTTCTTTTCTCCATGCTCAATGTGGTACACACAAGGACACAGGACAGAGGTTGAGTCAACTTTAATCCATGTTAACTGGCTGCAAGTGAGATTTAGTTATCGCCAACACCTGTTAGGTGCCACAGGTAAGTTACAGGTGTTGTTAATTACACAAATTAGAGACGCATCACATGATTTTTCAAAGGGTGCCAATACTTTTGTCCACCCCCTTTTTTAGGTTTGGTGTGGAATTATATCCAATTTGGCTTTAGGACAATTCTTTTGGTGTTTTTTTCATTGAAGACAAATTAAATGAAGAGAATAATACCAAAGAATTTGTGATTGCAATCATTTTCAGGAAAAAACTGAGTATTATCTGACAGAATTGCAGGGGTGCCAATACTTTTGGCCAGCACTGTATGTCACCTACGTATCCTGGTGCTGCAGTTTTAGAGACTTCGCGTATTAATCTTTGCTGCTCGCGTCCAGATCATAGTAAGGGCTCGTGCACATGATCGTATTTTTGGTTTGAGTGCGATCTCACAAAACAATGGATCATACTTGGACCAAGGGCCATTGTCAGTGCCCAGGCAAGTGCGAGACGAGGGGGGGCCCACTTGTTGTCTGGGACGCCAGTGCGCTATGTGGCCCGTGAGCATGGGAGTCCGGGCCCAGCACCCGCGAGTGGACCCCCCCAGCTTGCTCAGGGCCCCGGCACAATACTTACCTCTCCCTGTTCCTCTGCAGGTCCTGTTTCTTCTGCGTCTTCTGATTCTGACGTCTCAGATCAGAGGGCGCAATAACATCTTTCCAGCACGCCCTCTGCTGAGCAGTCACAGCGCAAAGAGCGGAAAGACGGTGATGCTGAGGAGTCCGGAGCAGCGGCAGCGAGGAGAGGGCCCATAGAGCATGGAGCATTATATGGGGCCCATAGAGCATGGAGCATTTATATGGGGCCCATAGAGCATGGAGCATTTATATGGGGCCCATAGAGCATGGAGCATTTATATGGGGCCCATAGAGCATGGAGCATTTATATGGGGCCCATACAGCATGGAGCATTTATATGGGGCCCATAGAGCATGGAGCATTTATATGGGGCCATACAGCATGGAGCATTTATATGGGGCCCATACAGCATGGAGCATTTATATGGGGCCCATACAGCATGAAGCATTTATATGGGGCCCATACAGCATGGAGCATTTATATGGGGCCCATACAGCATGGAGCATAATATGGGGCCCATACAGCATGGAGCATTTATATGGGGCCCATACAGCATGGAGCATTTATATGGGGCCCATACAGCATGGAGCATTTATATGGGGGCCAGTATACTGACTGTATGGAGCATTATATGGGGGCCAGTATACTGACTGTATGGAGCATTATATGGGGCCCATAATACTGTATGGAGGACTAGATTTGCCGGTTTCTGAGATATTGTAGAATTTACAATAGATATCACTCCTGTAATGTAAGAAATAAGTGAAATCTTTGGCACTGTACTATATATTGTAGATATTTCTCTGCGGTATCTGTGCATCATGAATCGTGGTAAGTGTTAAAGGGGCTCACGGAGACTCTTTCGCCGGGGCCCACGAAAACCTGGAGCCGGTACTGCTTGGACCAATGTTATTCTATGGAGCTGTGTACATGTCCGATTTGTTCATTGGACCAAGCCTGTTCAAGGAGAGAATTGCAGCATGCTCAAGTTTGATGTGATGTTTGGATTGCACTCGGTCATGCATGTTAGTGAGTCCATGGAAAATATTGGACTGCAGTTGGATGTCATCTGAGTGCGGACTGACAGAACCGAGAAGATGGAGACATTTTTTTTTTCATCTGCTCCACATTTAAGAAGAACGATCACACTCTCATTAGAGTTTGATCAGACTGTGATTAGCATAATGGGCCCGGATGAGAGAAAAAACGCTGGTGTGACCCCGGGCTTGTAGGGAGCAATTTGTCAATCTGGTGGTGGAAGGTGATGGGAGTGCACATATCGTGAATCATCAGGCTCTCCTTCTCAGCAGACTCCTTGCTGGATGCGAGCTGTGTCGTTTAGGAAATAAGATCTACAAAACTGCAGCACAAATACATATAACTAATCAAATGCAGAATTCGGGTTCTCTTTAAGCGTCGATGAGGGACAGAGGGATTAGGTGAAAAGTAGGAACTGTCCCTCCATAGAGGCTGTTAGCTGGGTGACGGTGATGGCCCTGACCTGTCGGCCTATACAGGGAAGAGTCTCTTGTTTTGTTTCCAAGGTAACTGTACGGAAAATAACAAAGCTGCTTGATCTTTATGACTCATTCATGTACTGGTGCGGACTGGGAGACGGCTTTAGTCTCGTCAATTGAGTGTTGTGATAAGTGTTCCCCAATCCTGGTGATCCTTGATCTGATTAACTGCCAGTAAATCTGTGTTCATTATATGGCATGAGGGGCATTGCGATAGGGGTCGCCAAGAACGCCGTCACACCCGGGTCCAACTTTCCTGAGGAGACCCAAAGCTCCTGTTACATAAGAAGACACCAGTTTTATACAATTTGCTTGGTAGCTGCAGGGTCATCGTTCTTCAAGGGGGCGACCTGCAAGCAGTCATACTGGCGTCCACACAATGTTATATGGAGGGAGCTTGTGGCAAGTAAAGTGGGAGCTAGTGATCCATAATGCTAATAGTGCCCCAATTTCTGTGTGAGTAGGTGATGCTGGAACGTTCGCAGGTGCCCTGCCGCAGAACTAGGGGCTGATTAGTGGTGGTCTAATGTTGGCGACTTGGTGGTGGAGTCTGTCCTTCTGCACAATAAAAGAGAGGCAACAATATAAAGTGGGAAATAGATTTTGGAGAGAGAATCTTTCGAGAAGATAAAGGTCCCACTTCATCATTTGCGTTTTTTTTAACCACCTTCCTCTTTTGTCTTATTGTATTAGTTTCCACTAGACGGCTTCTGCCCCGGAGTATGAATGTCGCATACATCACCGCCGGTCCCGGCACAGAAATCCCTGCAGCGCACAGTGCGCAATCTGGGGGGATTCCACAGTCTGTAGCTACACAGAGTGACTCCAGACTTATCGATCTAGACCTGATAAACCCCTTTAAGGCTACTTTCCCACGATGAGTTTTGGTGTTACTTGCATTTTTTTCGAAAATACGCAGCATAAAAAAAACACCAAAAACTCATTGTGGGAACATACCCTTAAAGTGACTGCAAAGACTAAGCTCCGTGCCTCAGTGGGTAAGTATTGCTTGCATCAATAAGTGTCTGTGACATTCCAGTGGGATATAACACCCCCTTGATTTCAATATATGTTACTCCCTACAATATACTTTCTTTATGCTAAAAAAGAGCATCTACTGTAAAAATTGCTACGAAGCTGCAAAGTGTGAGCAAGGCCCAAATCTTATTGAAAATCCAACTTTCACTGCTGGCCGGAATATTTTATGCACGCTTATTTTTTTTTTTTTTATATATCTGCACCCTATACTACACTTTCGACATTTTTGCTAGATGAAGAGGAATGGCATTGAACATCTGATCCACATTGTATCCATATTTCTATCTCCATTTCGTAGAGCTGCTAGACAGCACTGAGACGTTCCTCTACTTTCCTCCTACACTTGCAGGCTGCAGCACTTTGATCCTGCTGGGTAGTACCACCGTCTTTCAGCGCTGACCGCGCCCTGTGCTCATCTTTCATACTTTCATCAGGTCTTTTCTGTACACATGATTATCTCTGCTTCAGTGCAGTGAGTCACCTGTGGGAGATTTACTAGAACAAACATTGTTTAAAGGCATATTCCCATGAAAGCTGAGTTTTCCCAGCAGTATACAGAAATCAATTAGTAAATATTGCAGTGGTGCGCAGGCTATCCAAAAATAGCACAGAAAGTGATTTCCTGCTGCGGCAGTGCCTTTAGGTGTTGGTACGTATTGGTTTTCAGTGCCACAATACTCAGAATTGTAACAACAATTATGGAACGAAGTATCTAAGGCCAGGGCCGCGCCACCATATTTTTTTTCTCTCATCGGGCCAATTATTGTAACCACACTCTGACCATTGTGTGATCTGATTTTCTCGGATGAGAAGAAGATGGAAAAAAAAATCTCCCATCTTCTGCCTTTTGTCAGTCCGTGAAAATCGGACTGAACTCAGATGTCATCCGAGTGCAATATGATTTTTTCCACAAACTCATTGACTTGCATGGCTGATCGGTGCTATCCAAATATCTGATGCAAATTGTGCATGCTACAATTTTTCCCCCGTAGAGAATTTAGATGTTTGCTATGGTGCCCCCCATGCTTCTGGTGGTATGTAGCCATGTTTTTCTAATATCATACAAACCCATTATGATATTAGGAAAATATCTTGCCTCTTGGACTTAGTCCTTTTAAATAGATCTTTTTCTGAAGTGCCGCAGTGCTTCAGAGTAACCACCAGGCTGAAATAATAGAGGCAGTGCCAGTGGACACCAAGTATCAGCTGTCAGGTTCCCTTTAATGTGTTCACCCGGATCTGTTTGATGCTTCTCCTTTTCTGGCATCACCATTGCAGAAACAGACAGATTGTATCTTTGCAATGCTAGATGTGATGGTTCCCACCACTGATGTGTGTGACTGTGCCCCAAAATATGCTGTGTGTTCTGCAACTTATTGCACTGAGCGTGAAAAGTGTCATAGGAGTTTGTCACCTGGAGCAAAGGTGTGCGGAGTATGTTCATACATAGTTTGTCTGCTCTGGGGAATGCTGTATGTCTGCAAGTCTTACTTATGTGTGGAGCAACAGTATTCGTGTGGATCTTTGTGATAATGGTAATGTGTAATAGTGTGATACATAGCCAGACACATCTGCTTTATCTGGGCAATCTACAGAATGACAAGGAATAGCAGCAAAGGTCAGATCTGAGCTCTGTGGCTCCTCCAGATAATTGTCTTTCAGTTTATCTACAAGTCTCACCTTGCCCTAAACCAGAAGTTACAAGCGGACAATGCTCCAGAGCCAGGTAGCCATGACACACCTGAGTTATTAATGATTAATCTGTACTTCAAGATCAAACATATCTCCGAGTCCAGATGACCGGCTCACCCTCCAATCTGGCCAGAGCGTAAAGAAAAATAGATAATAGCCAAAATACTTGGCTTCCTTCAGACCGATAGCACCGCCTCTTATAACACGTGTTAATACGAACCCACAAAAGTTCAATGTTCTTGCAACAGAACGGCAGATGTGCAAGCGTGCCTGCACGGTGGTCTTGGCATGACCTAGCAGTTGAGCAGATAGAATTTTGGTATACTTTTTAAGTAAATAGTTAGAGGGATTGTCTAGAACTTAGATATTGATGACATATTCTTTGGATAGGTCCTCAATATTAGATTGATGGGTCCAATACCTGGCAGAACCCAACAGCAGCTTTTTGCAGCTGATCAGCTCCGCCGTACACTGTGTAGCGGCTATTCTCGAGGTGTCCCTCTTTCCTGTCTTTTAAAGGGAACCTGTCATATAAAATAACGTTATTAACCTGCAGATTTGGAGTTAATCTGCAGGCTAATAGTGTTCTGACACCAGGCGGCGCTGACGCTGAGAGCCCCGCTGCCGGGAGGAAATTAATTTTATTCCTCCCGGCATCCTTGATCTTTCAGTTACAGGGGTGGCGCTGGCACGGTTTCAGTCACCGCTCAGTGTATAGAGAGCGGTGGCTTTAACCGCACCCCCGGCACTGACTGACAGCTGTGTCTAATGTTGAGCCAGCTGTCAGTCAGTACCAGGGACGTGGTTTCAGCCACCACTCACTGTGCACAGACAAACCGCATCGGTGCCACCCTTGTGACTGAAAGAGCGAACCTGCCAGGAGGAATAAAGTTCATTTCTTCCCGGCAGTGGGACTCTCAGTGCCGATGCCATCTGATGTCAGACCTGCAGATTAACCCTATACCCGCAGGTTACTAGCGTTATTTTACATGACAGGTTCTCTTTAAAGTTGAAAAGTATGTGTCGATGTCGACAGAGGAAATGTTCATGTGTTTCAGTACGTGTCACTGTGAATGTTTTCTGGTTTCCCAGATTGTAAAGTGCTGCAGATTGCTGTATACCGCTGCAATAAATGGCTGGTCTTATCAGTGTTTGTAGTGCCTGATTAGTTGCTGTGGTGCTCTGTAGATGTTTCTTCCTGTAGGGGGTGTTATATGTTCACAAATAAATTTCTGCAACCTGCACAGTCCTCCACTCCTCTTCCCATAGAGTAAAATACAGCATTCAGATACAATATTAGATTAGAAATACTGGACCTCGTATTTATGGAGGTCTCCTGTTTTGTAGATGTTTTTGTTTTTCACATTGAACAAGTTGCATGCTCCCAAAATGGAATCATTCCCGGGTTATTTATGTCTCCTATGTAATGTAGTGTTACTTATCTAGTGTAGTTCTATAATTTTTTTTATTTATTATGCTTATATAGCTTCATTATATTCTGCTATATTCCGCAGCGCTTTACATAAATCATCACTGCCCCCATTGGGGCTCACAACCTAAATTCCCTACCAGTATGTCTTTGGAGTGTGGAAGGAAACTGGAGAACCTGGAGGAAACCCACGCCAACACGGGGAGAACATACAAACTCCTTGTATGATAGGTTGTATCTTCCATATTTAGTCATGTTTACCATATGCTTCCAAACACTAACCCTAGGCCAATTTAAAGGGTTTGACAGCCCCATCCAAATATATTTTTATGGTATATAGATGCAAACTAGCCCTCTATTAAGAAATCCTGTGGATAGATAATAAATGAAATTCATAGGACAACCCCTTTAACGTGGTGTAATGCAGCGGCTTGCGGCATTACTGTAATGTCCAGGGTGTGTTCTGGCTGGCCATGTACCTCTCCCTCAGGTGACTGATCACATGACTGTGACATCAGCACAGATCCTGTGCACACAGAAGGACTAATCACATGACTGTGACATCAGCACAGGTCCTGTATGCACTGAAGGATATATAAATCTTGGTGCTTTTGAGACAGTGTGAGAAAGGCGTGCGGCCTGTTCCCTGTGTGTGGGACACCGTTAGCCTGGAGAGGCTTAGTGAGGCCTCGTGAGTCCTGAAAGGCAGAGGCTGGATCCTTGTGTGTAAGAGATGCCAGTAGCCTTGGAGGGCAAGAGGCTTGGAAGACAAGAGTCCTGAAAGGCAGAGGCTGGATCCCTGTGTGTGTAAGAGATGCCAGTAGCCTTGGAAGGTACGAGGGCTGGAGACCCCCCATCTGGGAAGCCATAAAGCCACAGCTGTGGCAGAACAAATCTGATGGAAACCGCTAGACCTGGCAAAAGGTAAAAGCGGTGCGTTATATGGACATTGTTATAGTTACTTTGCTGAAGGCTGTAACTGGAGCCAAGTGGGCCTGTCTGCCACTTGAAAGGCTCTTGGATGTTATGTGTGTAAACATGCCGGTGAGCCACTTAGACGGACTATGTTATAAGCAGTTATGAAGTGTAATAAACTGCTGGATTGTGAAATACCGGAAAGGCATTGCATGTGTGCTTTAATTGACCCGGTGAAGCGAGTGTCCCCCAGCATGATGACTAGCGCTGTCTTACATGCTGGCTACAGGAGCAAATGTTCTGGCATGTTGAAATACAGTATGCCTGATCCTTCTCTCCCCAACATCTATAAATGTGTAAGAGCTAGGCCACCCCATACACATTTGGCCAGTCTTACCTTTAAAGTGTATTCACACATTCATGCTCTGTATTATCAGACACGTAGGCCACCTTGCCCCCAACAAAACTGCTTATCATTTGGAGACTCCAAATAATTCAAACTATTCAACCTCTCTAAGTAGCAATATAATGTATCACTTGCAGTTAACACTAGGTCATTAGTAACACAGTGCATGGTGTTAATGTGTTCATTTCCTTTCAGTTATTTTCAGAAAATGGATAAAGGCCCATGACATAAATTGGGTCCCTCCCTGCAACAATTATGACTAATAGTTTGTTTGTGAATTATCCCCTAAAATGTGATACACTCCTGCAGCAATTGATCTGTTCCTGAGTCAGACATGTTTTATAGGCCCAATTATATTGTGTCTTGGCAGGACATAGACCCTCAGTAGGACCCTGCCAAGTCCTTGCCATCTCTTAAATTATCTGATCACCTGTGATCGTCATAGGAGCTTGGAGTTAAGCGTTCAGATCACCTGCAGCACCCCCACAGGGGAAAAGAGGCATTACACGGTGCTTTCTGAAATAAGTGGTCTGTCTATGTAATACAAGCATACATACAAGAGAAGAGAGAGGTACTAATGTAACAAATAAATACTACTAATAATAACAAGTTAATAATAGGGAAATAAGAACAATCATGTGTATCTAATTGTCTGCACGTCTGACACTTTCATCCACAGGGTGGTGCACTGTCGTGTAACATATGTCGGGCGTGGTAATAGTGCAGGGTTGGCATAGTCCCTTTGGTACACCTTCTATTTGCTTTTGGACAGGCATGTATCTGCTCACCTAGTCTCCCTCACCTGGAGCGATAGGAATACATTATTACACTTGTCTTCCTCGTATTGGCTGTTATATCCCATCATCCAGCAAGTTACAGAGTATAGCAAGTTCCCAGTGTGACACAGAGCTGCACTCTACACTGCTGCCGCACCCCCGGAGCAGAACTTCAGAGGGATGTGCTGCTTTTTTGTTCTCATGCAGGTGGTATTACCTGATAGCCAAAGAATGTGACTCATCGGCTCGCTCCGCACTACTTGGCAACGACTCAGTTTACTGTATATACAGAATCCTCCGGATAACACTGGGGTATTGATGGCGATGTCTGCCCTCATACAGTCTCCATAAAGCAAGCAGATGAAATAATGTATGGTTAGGAAGGAGGAATAACCAGTTACTGACTAACCATCTTGGAGTCACATTAAACATTTCATCAAAATAATTATCTGATTTTTTTTGTATTTAATATCTGTATGGGATATATTTTATTAGAAGGCAATGTAGGAGACATTCAAGGAAAAAAACATGGCTGCTTCCTTCTAGAAATAGCGCCACACCTGTTCATGATATTGTAGCTCAGTTCCACTTACATGAATAGGTCTGAGCTGTAATACCAACATATACAGTGGGGGAAATAATTATTTGATCCCTTGCTGTTTTTGTAAGTTTGCCCACTGACAAAGACATGAACAGTCTATAATTTTAAGGGTAGGTTAATTTTAACATTGAGAGATAGAATATCCCCCAAAAAATCAAGAAAATCACATTTTATAAATTAGATACATTTTTTTGCATTGTGCAGTGAGAAATAAGTATTTGATCCCTCTGGCAAACAACACTTAATACTTGGTGGCAAAACCCTTGTTGGCAAGCACAGCAGTCAGCTGTTTTTTGTAGTTGATGATGAGGGTTGCGCACATGTCAGGAGGAATTTTGGTCCACTCCTCTTTGCAGATCATCTCTAAATCATTAAAATTTTGAGGCTGTCGCTTGGCAACTCGGAGCTTCAACTCCCTCCATAAGTTTTCTTTGGGATTAAGGTCTGGAGACTGGCTAGACCCCTCCATGACCTTACTGTGCTTCTATTTGAGCCACTCCTTTGTTGCCTTGGCTGTATGTTTTGGGTCATTGTCTTGCTTGAAGTTCCTAGCCACGACCCATCTTCAATGCTTTTACTGAGGGAAGGAGGTTGTTGACCAAAATCTCGCGATACATGACCCCATCCATCTTCCCTTCAGTACGGTGCAGTCGTCATGTCCTCTTTGCAGAAAAGCACCCCCAAAGCATAATGTTTCCCCCACCATGCTTCACGGTTGGGACGATGTTCTTAGGGTTGTACTCATCCTTCTTCTTCCTCCAAACACGGCATGTTGAGTTAATGCCAAATAGCTCAATTTTTGTCTAACCTGACCACAGCACCTTCTCTCAATAACTCACAGAATCATCCAGGTATTCATTGGCAAACTTCAGATGGGCCTGCACATGTGCCTTCTTGAGCAGGAGGACCTTGCGGGCACTTCAGAATTTTTAACTTTTAAGGCTTAATGTGTCACCAATGTTTTTCTTTGTGACTGTGGTCACAGCTGCCTTGAGATCATGAACAAGTTCACCCGTGTACTTTTAGGCTGATCTCTCACCTTCCTCATGATCAAGGATACCCCACGAGGTGAGATTTTGCATGGTGACCCAGATAGTTAGAACTCCTCTCCTTTTTAAACTGGAGTGAATCCCTATTTTCATGTGCTGTCTTTAGGATGTGGCAAGACATAATAATGCACGATTTATTGGCCGTATTAGAGGCTAAATAGATTTTAAATGTTGACATTAATCCTCATCAATCTGCGCAATGAGAGAAAACAATGCCATACTAGGCAAAACCACTAATAGTGATGAGCCACTCGGCCTACAGTCCTTTCATTTTGCTGAACAGTAGGGGTCATGAAAGTCGGATCATCAGGTCCCCTGGAATTGAAGTGCTCTGAATGACCTATAATTAGACTTTTCAAGTCGATTAGCTATGAGGATCCAAAATTAAAAAGAACCAGTCAGATACAGCCCTCACCTCGCCCGATTGTGTAGCTATTTAAAAATATATGCCAGTCAATCCCTTTATGTCCCCAATGCACTGCCCCAGCAGCAAGAAATCGTGTTTTGAAGTTATGTATATATGTGTCTGGAAGTGCACTGGGGTGTGACAGTGCACTTATAGCTCTTCACCCTCACATTGTTTTTCCTACCTAGCAGTACCCACTCATGGTAGATTGACAGGTCGTTTGCTATGGTAGATAGCAACTTACCTGTCAATCAGACAAAGGAGAGTGCAGCTAGGTAGGAAATACAGCATGAGGATGAGGATCTAGAAGTGCACCGTCACACCCCAGTGCACTTACAGACACCTCTTCAATATGGGATTTCTTTCTGCTGAGGCAATACTTTAGGGTCACAAAGAGATTGAATTGCTTATCTTTTAAAGGACTGCAAAGTCATACAATTGATTTGGGGTGGGTTAAGTTTCTGACAGGTTCTCTTTAAGTGTGCCAAGAAGCTTACAGTATGCAGTTAAAGCCCCCATTAAAGAAAAAGTCACCCAAACCCACCGATTTCTATGGGATTAGCTGATCATCTAATGTGTATAAGGGTCTCCAAACTGTCCCCCATCATCATCTCTTGGAATTTCAATGTCTGATCCTTTTGTTCCACTGGGAGATAAGCTGCTGCCAGAGGAGTCTGGCAGTGGCTCTTTCATAGCGAATACAGGAGCCATATATTCCTGTGTATGGGGAATTCGGGAGAGATAGAGGTCAGCTAGATTTATTTTTTAGAATGTGAAGGCATTATCTAATGTGATTATATCAAGAAGCCTTACCTTTTATCAGTGAATACTGGAGTGAATGGAATTAATATAAGTGTTTATCCTTAACTTATCATTTAAGGATGCGATTAAAGGATTGTTCACTTGTAACGTTTTTGCTGCATTTTCTCCATCCATTTTTAGAGCAGAAAAAAAGCGGATAATAGTAGCACCAAAATGAATGAGATATTTAAAGAGCACCTATCAACAGGATTTTGCAACGTAAACTACATACACTGTCAGGTGGGCGACATTACACTGATTAAAATGATACCTGAGTTGATGAAATTCGTCCTGTAGTTCTTGTGTAATCTTTACTTTCAGTTTGGAGATAATGATATGCTCGTGCTTCAGGGCGGCTTTATCTGGTGCTCTGCTTATATATTCATCTATATGCCTTCTGACAGGTCACTGTGCTTTCAGCTGCATATAGTATTGTGGGTTTCTAAAAAAAAAAACTTTGCATGTGCGATAGCATGTATCGCTTCTGTGGTGGGTGCGGAGTTATACAGAGCTCATGAACATGGAGGACTACATGGCATGGTTTATTAGTCTTCTAGTGAAAATCTCCAACTGATAACACAGTGACTTTATCAAAAGCAGAGCAAGCAGCCCAGTAAGTGATAAATCGCTGGAATCAGGGTCTGCGTCTCTATATTATGCTGCTGTCAGATTAGGTGAAATAAAGTAACAGAAAAGAGGCAACCATCTTTACCAGGACAGGTCACAAAAACTAATGCACTTACAGGATGCAGCAGTCCCCCTGACAAAGGCGGAGGCAAAAATCTGGCAACAGATTCCTTTTAAAACAGTAGATAGATTCTAAAGAATTAGGTGTGGGCGGAGTGAGGAATAACTTTTTGAGACTCATTGGGAGAGCAGAGAGAGCCTGATGAGACCTGTGTAATGGACACAGTCCAGGGTTACTGCCATTGTGGAATGAACAGGGACTCTTGTTAGATGGTTATACCGTTGTTTACTGTTTCATTAGCTTAAAGGGAATCTGTCAGCAGGTTTTGCTACCTCATCTGAGAGCAGCCCAATGTAGGGAAAGAGACCCTGAATCCAACAATGTATTACTTAGTTTACTGGATGTTTACAGAGTTTTTATATGCAGCCCGCAGAAAAGCTCATAAAGCTGCCCCTGTCCACACCACAGCTTTCTGTGTACATTGTATATTGTCAGTGAGCTGCTAATCAGTGCTGGGGGTGTGGTTGGACCACTAGGCATGTGGGAGCTAGTCCTGCAGTGATAATCCCATGCTGCTGATAAAACACTCATTGTATTGAAACAGCATATAGTCTAATAAGTGACACATTGCAAAAATCAGTGTCTACATCATGCTGCCCTTAGATTATAACAAAAACCTCCCAACAGATTCCCTTTAAGTCTGCAACATTAACATTCTTCTGCCAACTTGTGTGCACTGAAACCACCAAGGTCCTGGATCTCATATGAGTGTTGAAACCAGCAAGCATATTGTGCCTCTTAAAGAGAACCTGTCACCACCAAAAATGCTGTTAACCTGCAAATATGGGGTTATCTGCAGGTTAATAGCGTTACTAACCTGCCGACGCCTGCACTTAGCCAAACACTGCAGGGAAAAAAATAAACTTTATTCTCCTCAGCAGCATTCGGTTTAAGTCATGTGGGGTGGTGCTGGCGCTGGTTCTGTTAATTTTCTCCCCACAATGTTCGGCTAAATGCAGGTACTGGGCACGTTAATAATGCTATTAACCTGCATATGGGGATGGGCAAACCCGAACGGCAAAGTTCGGGGTTCGTAACGAACACCTTGCTTCCAGTTACGGACCCCGAACATGGACTTTTCCAGGAAGTCCGTGCTACTGTTCGGGTTCAGCAGCTTGAACAAAGTTTGTTGAAAGGCGGCAGCACAGCCAATCAACAAGCTTTTCCAGTGTGGGCACTTCTAGCTCAATCACAGCCATGACAAGTGTTGGCATGGCTGTGATTGATCAGGGCACACAGTGTGAAAAAAAATGGCATGGGGTCCCCTCTATTTTTGCTAACCAGAGCAGGTAAAGCTGACAGGCAAGGGCTGCAGCCCTCAGCTGTCAGCTTTATCTTGGCTGGTTATCAAAAATAGAGGGGACCCCACACCGTATTTTTTAAATAAATAATTTAAAAAAACGGTGTGGGGTCCCCCCGATTTTTGACAACCATCCAAGCTAAAGCAGACCACTGGGTTCTGATATTCTCAGACTGGGAAGGTGCCATGGATATTGGCCCTCCCCAGCCTAAAAATAGCAGCCTGCAGCTGCCCCAGAAAAGGCGCATATATTAGATGCCCCAGTTCTGGTGCTTTTCCCAGCTCTTCCCCCTTGCCTTGGTGCAGTGTCAAGTGAGGTAATATTGTGGCATTGATGTCCGCTTTGTAATGTCAGCTGACATCAAACCCACATGTTAGTAATGGAGAGGCATCTATAAGACACCCCCATTACTAACCCCATAGTCCAATGTGATAAAAAGATACAGAGTAAAGTCTTTTAATTGAAATAAAAACACTGAAAACATTTATTTATTGCACAGGCACCGACTGGTGAATACTGTCATCAGCATACGCCTGTTCTTGTTGCTATCAGCGAGACCAGGCATACGATGATGAGAGTAGTACTCTCATCAGCCGACGCCTGTGACTGGTGGTAACCTTTTTACCGCTGGTCAGAGCTGCTGGCTTACACGCTGTTATCTGTGTGACGAGGTCAGAACTGCAGCGCTCTGACTGGCGGTAAAGAACTTACCGCCAATCAGAGCCGGTGTTTCTTGCGCTGTCACACAGATGACAGTGTGGGAAACACCGGGTGTTTCGGCCCCCCCATTCATTTGAATGGTGCCCGGGTTGGAGTTCAAGTACAGTTCTGGTACCCGAATCAAACTTTTTTAAAATGTTCGGCTGAACCCAACGGACCCAAACATCCACGGTTTCGCCCCTCACTACCTGCAGATTAACGCCATATCTGCTGGTTAATAGTGTTCTTGCTGGTGACCTGTTCCCTTTAAAGTGGCAGAACCTTAAAGATTCCCAAGCCTCTGTATTTGCAGTTTTTTTTTCAGTGAAAGTTGAAGTGTCTGAATTACATTGGTTTACAATTGTCTTCTAGGAAATGGGAACCACACGCGAGAGATACACCCGTGCTACACGTATGAAACTTGCACTTTTTGCAGGTTTACATTCTTGTGTGAAGTATGGATTCATACTGTCATTATACATTTGACTTTTAGCAGATATGCTTGAGAAGAGATGCTCACAGCCATGACAGAAACTACTCTGTGTGTATTGAGTGACAGGGAGAAAAACCCCTATAATCATGTGTTGCATTTTTACCTGTCAAAAAATGTCTAGATTATGAAGGCACAACTTGGCCCAGATCCAGCCCGTAGGGTCTATACCTAGAATAGAGATTCTCAGGGCCATAAATAACACAAATAACAGGTTGCATGAAGCTCCGGAATTATGTCACATCAATGTCATACACATTGTACATCAAATATTAAGCAAATATGGCCAGTATGATCCTTTATTTTTTGTCCGAAGCATTTACAATAATATAATTAGCATTTAGCAAATTAATATATAAAACATATTTTCTTTATAAAATAATTACTAGAAACAGTTCAGTTTATAAAGTACATTAATAGCCGTACAAAGCACTTTCATCAGAAGAATAATAAAAAGAGCGGTGTGATGCATAGCATTAGTCTGTGACATTTTGGGAATACATTTTCTTGTATTTTCCAGTATATTTCCATGTAAACTCCAACATAAGGAGAACAGAGAAGAGGCTATTGTTATCATTGAATGACAGTGAATAAATGTAAAGAAAATGCATACATGTTATTCAACACTTTGTGATAAAAAGATCACATTGTAGATGATTTTTATTGATACAATTATCATCTGATCTAAAAATGTAAAAGCTCCTTTTCATCTCAGGTGTATTTTTATAATTCCCATAGAAGTAAATACAGAACTGTATTCATAGGGGGACAAAAATAGCCCCCATTCTCAAAAAGGGCAGGTCCTATCGATGGTACCGCAAAAAAGAAAAAATATCAACCCATCTTTCCCAAACAAGGTTTTAATTGTGAGCTACACCTGGATTTATTTCATTCCCCATTCAAATGAGACCTGTTTTGGCACATGAGGAGGTAGGACATTGGTAATAGGGTCTATCCATATTTAAATACATTGAGCCGGGATCTAAATCTGCACATACGCTGCCTCCGGCGGCCATTTTCCTGAAGCCTTCCAGCGAGAAATCAATGGGCAGAGCGGGGACTCCGCCTCACCGCTGTTATCTTGTTGAAGCCCAGTGCCCACAGCCTCGCACCTCAGGGACAACCCCTCGCCCCAGCATCACCCCACTCCTGCCGCCGGCTTTCTGTAGCAGTGACACTCGCTCCTGTGATCCCGCTCCACCGCCGCCGCCCCTTCCCCAGTAAGCTACATTCGGACTATAAGAGGCACTCTCATTTTCCTCCCAAATTTGGGGGGAAAAGTGCATCTTATAGTTTGAAAAATATGGTACACAGGCATTAGGCATCAAAAGTTTTGTGGGAGTGCTTTAACAGATTGTGCAGGCTTGTGGATAAAGTCGGCTGTCACTATATGTGACTGCAGACTTGTGAATCTCCAGTGTGCACAATGCGTACTGTCAGGATTCTCCGTTAGCAGGAGGTCATGTCAACTGCAAGTATGCAATTTGCATGCTTCCAATCACATTCCAACTAGTCATATCTGGCCTCGCCCTTTTTACTTTTATTAAGTGAGGCTGCGCATGTCTAGTCGGCATGTGACCGCATGTATGTGACGCGCCCCCTGGGCCATATTCGTTAGTGGGAATATCCGGAGCCGGATCAGATGGGGGTTGTAGTCTTCCGAGTGGCTGTGACCCGGTCCGTGCCCAGGGTGTCAAACTCAGTTGTATGTGGCAGTCCTACAGATGTTATAAGTTCTTTATTGTCGACTACGCCACCCGTTGTGTTGCGGTCACTATGGCCGCCGCTGCAGCAGGGTCCGCTGAGGCTGATGGTGTAGGTGCAGCGTTTGATGGTATAACCCCCAACGGGTGGGGTATAGCCTCAGGGGGTCAGGTGCAGAGGATGGGGGTTGTGGTGGTGCAGCATAGATGTTAAAGGAAGACAGAGTCGGGTTGTGCAGTTTTAGGGTATTTACTCACTGCTGATGTTCCGGTCACTCCAGCTTCAAGTGACCACCCGAGCCGTGCTGCGTCCACCAGGTCCTGGATCCAGCCAACCCCCAAGCGAGTCCGGAGCGTGACCCTGAGCTCTCCTTCTGTCCTTTCTCTGGCCGTCCCCACTATTGATCCACCCAGGTCCAGCTCCCTCGGGCCTTCTGTTGGGTGACCCTTGGCCTTGGGTTCCCTGACCCTCCGTGTGGTATGCCTTCGTGGTGGGTGGCCGTGGCAGACGCTGCCCACGGCCTCCGGTCTCTGGCTGGGGTGTGTTTTTGCCCCCACCAGCTTGGGTTCCGGTACCCTGATGCCGGCTCTTCACCCGTTGTTTTAATTTGGGATCTTGGAGTCCTCTCTTCTGCTTCCCCCTCTGGGTCTCTCTTTCTCTGCTCCACTCTCTCTCTCTCTAGGGCTCTGCTCTGCTCCTCTTCCTGATTCTGACAGACTGACCCTGTTCTCTGATGGTGCCCACCTTATATACACCCTCTATGTGTGAGCTCAGGTGACCAGCACCCAATGAGCTCCTATCTTTACCCAGGCTGCTCCCCCTATCTGCCCCTACACTACTTGGGATGTACCACCCCCCTCCCACTCCAGCCAGGAACAGACTCGGTCGTACCTGCACATTTCTAAGTGGGAGTACCGTCGGCCTGCTCCTCGAAAATGGGATGTGTGTAGTGCATGCAGCCTACCGAGCTCAGTTCCACACTCCATCCTTACCCGGGAGTGGAATATCACACCTCTGGGTTGAGGTGCAATACCCCTGTAGCAGCCGAATCCTCAGGGTGCTACATTCCCCCCTGGTAAATCACAGCACGTCCTCGGGCTGTAAGATAAAAACAACACCAAACATACATTTTTTTTTTTAAACATATACATAAACATAATAAAACATCATATATTAGCAGCTAAAACATTCTCGTCGCCTCTGGCTCCTCCTCCGGTCACTGTGCAACGTGTGACCGGGTAAAGTGCGACAGTCTCTCTGGAAAACTGGTTTTCCCTATAAAACCGGTAGGGGGCGCTTTAGGACGCGCAACTATTTACAGGGATATGGCCGCTCTCAGTCCTCGGCCA
Organism: Phyllobates terribilis; assembly: GCF_046119375.1. NCBI lineage: Eukaryota > Metazoa > Chordata > Amphibia > Anura > Dendrobatidae > Phyllobates > Phyllobates terribilis. The sequence continues at coordinate 140,992,106 of NW_027362762.1, forward strand.
GTGGGATTTAGGGGTTAAACAGGTAACAGTTCACACTTGCTGGTCCCAACGGGGACTATATTATCAACAGTAACAGTTTCAGTTTATGGTGCCCCGACGGGCAACTATATACAGCTCCTGCTTCGCTGTACTTAACGACGGCGTCCTCCTGCTCTTTCTTTATTGTTACCTTTGGCTCTAGTTTCAGACCCGTCCGGGTCCTCTTGTTCTTCCTCCTCACACCGCAGCTCTTCCTCCGTCAGGCGATGCACATGGAGGGCGAACAGATCTTCTCCCAGATGCGGCACTCTTGGTCTTATGGGCGCAGTGGTGTTAGCGCCCGGGCTGCCCAGGCCTTGCGGCCAGGCCGGGGGTATCTGGAAGGTGAAGGGCACCGTAAGGACGGCGGCGCCCTGGGCTACTTGGCCCTGCGACCAGGCCGGTGGCTCCGCGGAGGTAGGGGGCGCTGTTGGTATTGCGGCGCCCGGGGGTACTAGGCCTTGCGACCAGGCTGGTGTTACTTCCTGTTTTGCCACGCTCGGGGTCGGTGCGCATGGCGTCACAGGGGTCGCGGCGGCGGCTTCCGGTTGGGGCCTAGTCTGCGTCGGTGACATGGCGTTTTCGGGCACAGCAGGGGGACTTTCGGGCTCTGCGACGGGGAGCTGGGGCAGGTAAGCGGTGTCCTGGTTTGGGGTATAGACGTTCCCTTTACCTGCCTCCATGCGTTCGGCTCCCTTCTCGGCGCCGTCTCCGGCCTTGGGTCCTCCCGCGCCATCCTCAGAGGCGGTCTGTCTCCTCATCTTGGCTGGCGTGCTCCGGGTCTTGGTTTGCTGGGCCATCTCTCGGCTCCACTCCGCCAATGTCTCTCACTGTGCCCGGGCCATCCTCCGTGCGAGGCCCTCCAGGGCAGTCTGCGCACACTCCCGGTCTCGGGGGAGCTGTGCGAGGACCTCCACTAGGCCTAGTGGGGTCGTGGTTTCCAGCAGGCTCCTGACCAACGGGTCGGTGCTGCTCTGCTCTTCTTCCAGCAGGCTCCTGGCCAGCGGGCCGGTGCTGCTCTGCTCTCTGGCCATCTCCGGGTGAGCTTCTCTGCTACTCCTCTCCAGGCTTCTTGCCTCCGGGTGCGCTCGCTCTGGACTGCTCCAGGCGGCACCCATCTTCGTTCTCTCCTTTCGTCTCCTCCCCCTTCGAGGGCGGTCCCTGGGCCACTTGGTGACTGTCAGCTCCAGGGGCTGTTCTTTCACGCTGACAGACACCTCTAGCATCACAGTCTCTGTTGGTGGGGGCGGTTTCCACTTTTGGCGCCATTTTCGGTCCTGGCCCACGATGGGAGGTGGCCTCTCACCACCCTCTGGCACGCCCATAATGGCGTCTGCTCTTCCAAGGCGGGAAACCTTTGGAAATGGCGGGAATCGCTTCCCAGTGGCGGGAAACTCTGCAGAGGGCGGGAAAAAGCTGTTAATGGCGGACAACCGGCGGGAATCGACCTGTGATGGAGTCCGATGGCGGGGACCCTCCGGAACCGGCAGGAGACTTCTTTCTGAGGTAAACTCGCACTTTTCTTCAGGCACGCAGTACCCGGGTGTTGCGGGCACGTAATCCTGCCGACTACGCCAAAGTTGACGCGCCCCCTGGGCCATATTCGTTAGTGGGAATATCCGGAGCCGGATCAGATGGGGGTTGTAGTCTTCCGAGTGGCTGTGACCCGGTCCGTGCCCAGGGTGTCAAACTCAGTTGTATGTGGCAGTCCTACAGATGTTATAAGTTCTTTATTGTCGACTACGCCACCCGTTGTGTTGCGGTCACTATGGCCGCCGCTGCAGCAGGGTCCGCTGAGGCTGATGGTGTAGGTGCAGCGTTTGATGGTATAACCCCCAACGGGTGGGGTATAGCCTCAGGGGGTCAGGTGCAGAGGATGGGGGTTGTGGTGGTGCAGCATAGATGTTAAAGGAAGACAGAGTCGGGTTGTGCAGTTTTAGGGTATTTACTCACTGCTGATGTTCCGGTCACTCCAGCTTCAAGTGACCACCCGAGCCGTGCTGCGTCCACCAGGTCCTGGATCCAGCCAACCCCCAAGCGAGTCCGGAGCGTGACCCTGAGCTCTCCTTCTGTCCTTTCTCTGGCCGTCCCCACTATTGATCCACCCAGGTCCAGCTCCCTCGGGCCTTCTGTTGGGTGACCCTTGGCCTTGGGTTCCCTGACCCTCCGTGTGGTATGCCTTCGTGGTGGGTGGCCGTGGCAGACGCTGCCCACGGCCTCCGGTCTCTGGCTGGGGTGTGTTTTTGCCCCCACCAGCTTGGGTTCCGGTACCCTGATGCCGGCTCTTCACCCGTTGTTTTAATTTGGGATCTTGGAGTCCTCTCTTCTGCTTCCCCCTCTGGGTCTCTCTTTCTCTGCTCCACTCTCTCTCTCTCTAGGGCTCTGCTCTGCTCCTCTTCCTGATTCTGACAGACTGACCCTGTTCTCTGATGGTGCCCACCTTATATACACCCTCTATGTGTGAGCTCAGGTGACCAGCACCCAATGAGCTCCTATCTTTACCCAGGCTGCTCCCCCTATCTGCCCCTACACTACTTGGGATGTACCACCCCCCTCCCACTCCAGCCAGGAACAGACTCGGTCGTACCTGCACATTTCTAAGTGGGAGTACCGTCGGCCTGCTCCTCGGAAATGGGATGTGTGTAGTGCATGCAGCCTACCGAGCTCAGTTCCACACTCCATCCTTACCCGGGAGTGGAATATCACACCTCTGGGTTGAGGTGCAATACCCCTGTAGCAGCCGAATCCTCAGGGTGCTACATATGCAAATTGGCACATGGCTGCCACCGGAGAACGCTGACAGTGTACAGTGCGCACAATGTGATTATTCACAAGTCTGCAGTCACATAAAGTGATAATTGACTTTAACTCCAAGCCTGGACAACCCCTTTAAGGAGTGTGCATACTCTTATACAAACTGTATATAAGTGTACATGTCATGTCAATACCCCTATACTGATTGGTGGTTATCATGTCTGGGACCATATAACTTCTTATAGGCTTGTAGCAGTCATGTCCAGGGCCATATACCTTTATCCAGAGTTGTGACTGCCATGCCCATGACCATTGTATAGACTAGTTATCTTGAATTTGTATGTTATGAAGTGTTTATTCCTTATTTTCTGGATACAGAGGTATTTCCTTATATCAGCCTTTCTCCATGTTCTTTCTATCTTTATAATGTGTCATTATCTTTGCATGTGTGATTAGTATAAAAAGAGAACTGACGACCATTCATTTTTATCAATGAAAGACAATTAACATATACACATAACAGTGACACAAATAATACATTAATTTTATGGGTAAAAATAAGAATTATCTATAAAAACATTAAATAATTGTACACCTCGCATTTACACCTGAATGATTTTGGCACTATTTAATCTGTCTATGTAATTCTTAATTTTCATATATTTTTTTTAAATAGTTTTAATGATAACAAGACAATGTATTTACCACTAGTGCTATCATGGCATCTAGCCATAGCATGGCAGGTAGAGTAAGAGATGGCAGTGACATTAGGTGGTTTACTAGAAGCAAGATGCCACTCAGTTATCTGACGTATTGCTCTTCACGCTCCATGAACTGCTGCTTGTTCGAGATCGGGAAGACCTTTGGAAATCGGGTCTTCTCACATCTTAAGGAAAAAGAGAGACATCATATTTCAAGTGTAATGTAGTTTGGTTGCAATGTACCTGTAATTCAGCCATAACATGGAATGTACAGTACAATATGTGGTTCAATGACCATTGGAAAGCAACCACCAATCACAGAGGTGGATATTTAGACAAGCTGATTTCAGACCATTAGCGGGCGCCTCTCACCAATGTATAAGTTGATTGACATTTGTTTTCTAATCTATTTACATAGGCGAACTAAAAACCCCGGGAACAGAACAATTTCTAATACAATTTGTTCCGATACAGCATTATATTGTTGATAACAGTACCCCACAAATGAGCATTTATTGGGTGATCACCAGCATGGGACAATTAGGTGTTATTTGGCCATTATCCGCTCATCTATGACTATGGCTCCAATTCATCAAAGCTTTTACTCCAAAATTCAGGCATAAAAAGCTTTGAAAAGTTGCAAAGCTTTGATGCAATGTGATGCTACCCTAACATTTTGAGACTTTTGGTCTTTTCACATCGTTTTCACTTACTCCCAGGATGAGCATTGGCATTTACTATGCCACAAATCTTACTCCAGTCCCTAACTGGAGCACTCACTTGTCAGGCATTCCTGATTCATTAAGAAGCATGCACCTTTTAATGAATCAGGAGGGTTTCACACCGGCTTGCCTCCTCATCAAGACCTGCCAGATAACATCCGGTCTTGATAGATCGTAGTATTCTTCTATCTGTCTTGCTTCTCTGGGTCGTTACGCGGTGCAGATAAATTGCTATCAGATGAGTTTGGGAGCGAATTACTCCTCTATCACCACCCAAAACACTAGTAGAAACACCTAAATCGCAGGACTCAAGAAACATCTGAATGTTCTTCTCCATGTGCTCGGGGAGCAATCAAATGTAGGAAGAGTAGGAAGAGATAGCATTCGGCACTATATAAGGATTATTGGGGCCTTTAGATATCTTAATAAGTTTAATTTTATCCTTCATGCACTTTTAATATAATATTCATTTAGATTTAGATTCCTTTAGATTTTTGCCCTTACCATTTTCACGGTGAATATTCACAACAGGAGGTGACTGTAACCTGTAAAATAAAATGTGTGATAAAAATGAGAACAACAGATCAGTGGGGGGCCGGGGGCTGGCTGGGCTGGTGGGCAGAGGGGCATATGCCCCACGGGCTGCTCTCCTAGCAGCTGTAAAGAGCCGCCCGACCGCCGGCTGCTTTATCATCCGTATTGCAATGTGACGCAGCCAGGCCGGCACACTAACACATTGAAAAGCGCAGTGCTGACCCGTCCGCATCACAGTACAGCAGAGACGGCCGTGTGCAGAACACTGTGCATGGCCATACTGACGTCACGCAGCGCACCCTGCGCTGCCTCCTTCCAGCCGAAGAGGATCTCCAATCAACTATATGGACAGGACAGAAAACAGACAAGCCAGGAGAAGTTGTGTTGTCCCCGATCTTCATAAGTAAAAACACCCCCTATAAGTGTGTATGTCTCTGTGTGTGTACATATGATTGTGTACATTTGTTTATGTGTGTATATTTTTATTTGTGTATATGTCTTCAAATATGTATATGCCTGTATGTGTCTATATCTGTGTATGTGTCTTTGTATATGTCTGTGTACACAGGGTCGGAAGGAGGGGTAAGCACCCGCCTATAGTGCTACCTCCAGCTTCCCCGAAGGGGCGCACGTTAAAAGGAAAATTGCTGAATGCCTGCTGCTGCCCGGCACCTTCCTGTGGCCGCAGGCATTTGGCATACAGGTGAGTGGTGTCAGTAAGTCACTGACACCACTCACCACCTGCGCCTGGCCATCACACCCCCCCCTGCAGTTAATTTTATTTGCGTATGTATTATGTGAATACAATTGATGTGAGCACCATCCCAGACCAGCGCAGGGAACTTCAGCAGAGCACGGGCTACTTCCGGCCTGCGCCGAGTTGGAGACAGTGCACTCAGGGGACGTCAGACAATGCGATGACATCATTGCATCACGCCATCCAGCGCCCACTTCTGTACCAAATAAAAGAGAAGATGGAGTCTGTGCAGGACCCTGGATTAGCCAAACTATATAATGGGAGGCTGTGGTGGACATCATACTGCATGAGGGGCTGTGGTGACACTCATACCGTGTAGGGGGACCGTGTGAGGAGTGGAATACAGTTTGGAAAAGATAACGTGGTGGACAATATGAGGGCATTGTGTGAAGAGGGGGCACAGAATGGATATGAAGAGGGGTCAGCGTGAAATGGGGTCACAATATGGAGAGAAGTTAGTATGGCAGAAGGACAGTGTGGAGATATCACGTGTGTAAGGGAAAACAGTGGAAAATGGGCAGCCATGGTATAGACCGTGGTTCACAAGGGCAGACAGTGTGGAGCCCATATACCATAGGAGGCTTATTTAGGGCATAGAATGGACAGATATTTTTACACAGAGGGCATTTTAATAATAATCTTATATTTAAGGGCGCAGTGTGGGGATGTGCTGCAGCTCCCATCAGCCCCCTGTTATGCAGTTACAGGTTGCTGATGGGTTGCCATGTCCTGCTGTCATGTTGGTCACCCTATTAAGCCCAGACGGAGGCTGAAGCTCCTAGAAAGATGTCACAATCAAAGTGCTAGGAAGCTATTCAAATTTCCAAAGGGTGTATATATACAGTGGGGAAAATAAGTATTTGATACACTGCTGATTTTGCAAGTTTTCCCACCTACAAAGAATGGAGAGGTCTGTAATGTTTATAGTAAGTACACTTCACCTGTGAGAGACGGAATCTAAAAAAAAAATCACCAAGAAAATCACATTGTATGATTTTTACATAATTAATTTGCATTTTATTACATGAAATAAATATTTGATCACCTACCAACCAGCAAGAATTCTGACTCTCACAGCTTAATAGGGTGATCAACATGACAGCAACACATGGCAACCCATGAGCATATATTGGGACACACAGTTGGTAAATATTAATATGACCATATATGCATATTTTTGACAAGGGGATGTATAGATGAAATTTCTTAGCACATATGTTGACTTATAGTAACTGATCCTTATTTTTCCCCTGCCGTACAGCTGAACTATATGCACTTTATTTGGATAAAGATTATTTTTATATATATAGTCTTTGTTCAAAGCACTTCCTTCTTGGTGTATATGTATCTAATGGGTAACGTTTCTCCTTGGAGTGGAGTGTGACATGCCTGGCATGTCAATGTAAGGAGACTTGTATGCGATGCTATGCTCCTCTGGGAAATTAAATATGCCATTTGCTTGTCTATGTAGTAATCTTGGTTCCGTTCTCATGTCTATGTAGTCAGTTGGTTCTGTTCCTATATCTGTGTAGTCAGTTTGCTTCTGTTACAGTATCTATGTAGGCAGTAAGCTTGGTTCTGCTCCTGTATCTATGCAGCAAGATTCATTCTGTTCCATATCTATGTACCAGCCACCCTTATTTTTAAAGCATGTTACCTCTGTTTTAATGCACCAGCCATTGATAAGCAGGCTAAAGATGATAGAGGGCCACAGTTTTGTGATTGCCATGCAGGCTAAAATTTGACAGCCAATCCTTGAGTGGGGGTCCAACACTTACCTTTCCCCACTATTATCCCCAGCTGTTATAAGCTCTGCCCATGGATGGATGCAAACAATGCAGTACCAGTTGTTCTGCAGTACCATTCAGCAACCCCTACACATTGAAAGGATATACATAGTCCACAGCAAAGCCATGGGTGCAGTGACCCATGACTTAGTTTATAGGGCAAGCAGGGGTTAAAATAAATATAGGTAAAAGTGCGGTCTCTGTGGGGTCAAAAGTTTAGAGGGGTTGGTCTGAAGGGGGGGGGGGGGTTTACAATAGTGTAGGGTATATCTGTCTGAGAAGGGGTGAGGGTTGGCAATTGGCACGAGGCACCAAGAGCAAAGGTCCTACCCTCCCGCCCTTTAATTTTGGGGTTTAAGTAAGGTTACAGTATTTAAAATGTTGGATGTTGATGTCATTGGGTAATTTCAGCGAGTGGTGGTAAGGGAGTTCTTGGAGTTGATGTCAAAATTGTGGTGGAGGGGTTGTACATCGGGTGGTAACCTCCCCTTTATGTTTGGTTTTGGGTTAATTGCCTGGCGGATTTTCGAATTCTTTAGGGGAGTCCCTGGGAGTCAGGGTTATAAAATAGAGTTTCCAGCAGCAAAGGTGCCCCTGAGCCTGTGGTCGCGGCTTGAGGTATTGCTGGATGGTTAATTATTATTATTTAATGGTTTCCGTCAGGTTTTGGAGCTCCAAGAATCTCCTTATCCTCTGATTTGGCCGATTTATCCAAAGGAAAAAGTGTTACGAGTGTTTATTTGATGGGGGTGGTTTCCGTGGGAGCGAGGCGGTGTTGTAAAATGTGGAGATGGTTATAAAGGTGACAGGTGGAGTTCCCTCTACAATACTGCAGTCAATGAAACTTCACATTGCAGCTCCGGTCACCTTTCACCATCTGTCCTTCCCAGAACTTATAACAGCTGGTGGGGGTGTTAGTTGCTTGTCCTTTCAATATCTTGTGACCTGACAACACCTTTATAGTCAAGACTTATGTGTTTGTAGGAATATAGGGTGTTTCAATGATTAGAAAAGTTGCTTTATAGCGATGGGATCCTGGGTTCAAATCCAATCAAGGACAACATCTACAATGTTCTCCCTGTGTTTGTATGAGTTTACTCCCACACTCCAAAGACATACTGATAGAGAATTTAGATTCTGAGAACCGATGGGGGCAGTGATGATGATGTTTGTAAAGCGTTGTGGAATATGTTAGCGCTATATAAGCAAACATAAAAATAAATATCGGGTAAGATGCAGCAGAGTATATTACTGTAGCGCCCTGATGCAGTTTGGTGGAGCAGATCCTGAAACTGCAGACATATTCTTGGCATTTGTGATTTATCCAAATTGTAATTATTTGTACCAGCACTTTAGGGACTTCAGGACATTTCACTATGGTAAATTAGAGAACCTCACCTGCTCTCTTCTCCTTCCAGCAGTTTTTTATATGTCACAATCTCGATATCCAGAGCCAGTTTGACATTCATCAGCTCCTGGTATTCTCGCAGCTGTAGGGCGACATCCTGTTTTGCTTTTTGTAGGGCTTCCTGTATTTCCACCAGCTTTGCATTGGCGTCTCGGACAGACGTATTACTGTTTGCTTTGGCTGATGACACTTGTTGCTCCAACTGTGTGCTCTGCAGATGGTAAAGGCATTAAAGCATGAGTCCGGTAACATCATCCATAATGGTGGAAATAATTGTCATGGTATTTACACTATATGCAAATGTTATATCTTGGCATTTTAATATCAATTGATACAAGTATTGTACCATTGATGCCATTATTATCTTGTTTGAATCATTAAAGCCTGTCCCAATATGAATAGTCATCTGGTTCTATAGTTATTATTCTGGAGCTGTTTTTTAATTTCGATCTCCCTTTCATAAAAAATACACACCCTATGATAGATGAGGAGCTAAGGAAAGATTGCCACAATGAGATACATTATATTTACATCAATGAATGGGAATATGCCTATCCAGTTGAGTAACACATCCTCACTCCTTGATAAGGAAAAGTGTCTAATATGTCGAGAAAATGTATCATACAGCAAGGTCCATTGTGATTCATTTGGCTCAGTTTCAGGCGGTCTAGTTGCATCCTATCCAGCTTTAGGTATAAATCCCTTAACAATCTATGTCGTATTATTACATCACTTTGATCACTTCCACACTATCACTGTGCCCATGTGATCAACAGCTAAGTATAAAATAAAAAAATGCAAAAAAATCAACGGCAAAATTGCTGTTTTTTTGTATTTCAACCTCAAACAAATGCAAAAACAACAGCAGAAACATATAGAAAAAAATCAATGGGGGAATTACTTTTTGTTTCAACATTACCCCCCCCCCCAAAAAAAAAAGAAAAAAATAATAATAAAACTTATTTAATATGATACTTGTACTCCAAAAAAATGAAAAGTTCATTAATTAAAACACAAGCCATCGTATGGCTGCATCCAATGAGCAATAAAAAAGTTGTGGCTCTTGGAATCTGCCGATAACAAAAAAAAAAATTACTGGGTCCCTAAGATCCAAAATAGTAGGGTCTGTGAGTGGTTAATAAATCTTCCCCTTTTGGGGCTATTGCTGTGGATCATCACTGATTTCCAGACTGAAAGGATTGTAGTATTCTAAAGAGATCCTATGGGCGACCAAAGGGTGACAGGTTACAGCTGCACATGGCACAAAGGCTATACAGGATTGTGCCCTAGGTATGTGAATGAGCCTTTAGTCAGAACGTTGCTTCAGGGATTTCTAAAATATCTCAATTATGGGCCACTGTGATAAAATTTGTCACAGCTTTTTCCTACCTGGTCTAAGTTTTTCCTTTCTAGCTCTATGACAATATTAATCCTTTCAAGACTTGTGCAGTACTATTACGCCACTCTGATCATTTCCGCCCTGTTACTGTCATGCAAGGTGTGGGAAAGACTTTAGTGCAACACAGAGGGAAGAGGGAAAGGGAGTCCAGACATTAGGGAAAAGGGGGAGTGGAGACCTCCTAGTCTGGTCTAGTGTCACCCTGTCTCACCAATCGCAGCACACGTTCTTCGCCCTGACTTTCCATGGCATAAGGCTAAGGCTAGGGAAGGAGTTGAGCACTAGTCGATCTCCACTAAACTCTATAGACAATAAGGGTAGACAAACAAGGAGGAATTTCTTAGCTTTAGACGACTCCAAACAAATGCACACACGGCTTCAAGCTCCACAGAGTACTTCTCTTACTAAAGCCTCACAAGTAGTAATGAATATAGCTGGCACCTCCCTCTCAGACACACCAGGTATATATACACCCAGGCCAGGGAGCTAATTAGCTAGAGGGAGGGAGCCGCTGGGTCCTAGAGACAGCCAGCCTCTAAGAAGATGTCTGTAATGCTAAACGTAGAGATCTCCTGCAACCTACTGTGTGGCGACTGTCTGTCACCTCTGACACACCCGTGACAATCACTGTGCCCATGCAATCAATAGCCGAACCATAATTGTCTAAAAAATAAAGAAATGCTGTATGTTTTTGCAAACGAATCAAGGCCTGAGCTGACGGAAACGAGCTCCTAACTGCTTCTTTCTTCTATCTGCTTTGCGTAGATTTCGCCTTTGTGTTTATAACTCAGAATTATTTACGAGTAGAATTAATATTTCTATTTGACTGAAAAAAAAATCCAGATTCAGTAAATAAAGTATAGATTTTAGGTTATTTTTCTAAAACCGAATATAAAGTTAGAATTGTAGCCTTCTATTATTCACACATCTCGAGACGTGTGATTTGTTTGCATTCTTCTTCTTGAGCTGCAGGAATCTTATGGGTGGTAACTATGAAAACCACAGTAAACGTCCTAATGTTTTTTTTTCCTTCATTGTGTATATCCAGCACTTGTGTATCCCCATAGGGCTGTGTTTGTGTTCTGTAAATATTTCTACGTTTCATGGATAATTTCCATGACTACAGTCACTATAAATGTAAATGTAAGGACAACATAAATATCTAATTTTTAGTCTAATGTTCATCTATCCCTGTACAATAAAGCCAGTGTGACATCCGTGTTGGTGTCGGCCCCCTCTCTTTCTGCTTCTTTCACCTGGTTGTGTTTTTAGACATGATAACATCAGATATTGCAAGAATCAAGATTTAGGAAGAAGAATTGGGACGGGTCTAATTATTATTAGAAGAGTACTTGTCTGGTTTGGGATGTATGGTAATTTGCACCCAAATTAAAACTTTGTGTATCAATCAACAACAAGAAAAAAAAATGTTTTTAGGTAGAATACTCAATGCTGTTTTAATATTGAAAAATCTATTCCTTTAAAGGGAATCTGTCACGTGAAAAAATGCTAGTAACCTGCAGATATTTATTTATTTATTTTACTCACTTATATAGCGCTATTAATTCCTCAGCGCTTTACAGACATTATGGGCACTGTCCCCATTGGGGCTCACAATCTAGATTCCCTATCAGTATGTCTTTGGAGTGTGGGAGGAAACTGGAGAACCCGGAGGAAAACCACGCAAACACGAGAACATACAAACTCCTTGCAGATGTTGTCCTTGGTGGGATTTGAACCCAGGACCACAGCGCTGCAAGGTTGCAGTGCTAACCACTGAGCCACTGTGCTGCTCTGCAGTTAATCTGCAGATTAATAGCATTCTGAACCTGCCCGGCGCCTGCACTTAGACCCCCGCTGCCGAGAGTAAAGACCTCACATGCTTGGACCCCAAAGGTGTAAATAGAGTCTTATGGGCCCCAGCGAAAACTTTCGACCAGACCTGACCATGTGCATTATACTCAAATAATAGTAAGCCTGATAGTTACCTGATTCTGGACGCTTACAACCTCTGACCTCAGTCTCTGGATTTTGCTGTTGAGCTGTGTAATATCACTGCGGCTGCTCTCCAGTTCGGCCTCATAACGTCCTGCTTGCTGTACCCCTTGCTGTAACTAAAACAGGCCAAGAGATTTTACTTTTATTTCTGACTGTGAAATAAAAAGACAACTATATCTTTGTGACTACGAAGTTTCACTTTTACATTCATATTTTTTGATTATAGTTCTATTTACTACTATTATGCTACAGCTAAGATCTTTGATTTATGGTTACAAGTACCTTACTCTTTGAGAGCGCTTGTGCCTCTTCCCGACTCCGAGCTGCAATGCTCTCATACCGCTCCTTCACCTCCTGCACCACATTCTCCAGGTTTAATGGACAGACACTGGACATATTTAGAAGCACTGAAATATCCCCAGACTCTTCCATTAACTCTTTTAGTTCCTTTGAAAATAAATCAGGCATTCTCCATTGAGTAAGTGGCAGAAAATATACATAAGAAAAAGGAACTTATCGCTGCATGTTACGCCCATGTAGGTAATTCTGTGTACCTTTTGTGATAGGCGCTTTGGATTCCTCGCTGGCTCCGAGTCCAATCATATAAAGTGTGACGAAACAGCTTCTAATCTTAATCAGCCAGACAATATGCTATTGTGTTTGTATTGACTTGTGAATGTATGTGTTTTTCAGTGGCTGGTCAAGAAGGACATACTATTATGTGTATAAACCTGAATGTTGACTTCTATTAGTCTGGAAACAATAATGTTTGTTAATATGCTAATTGCATATTGTACTAAAGCCAGCTAGATGTTGATTTACAAGAGCCACCTACTATACCAACTATGTGAATTGATTAAATGCTCAAACAAAGAGACCCGAGCCCTGTGGAATAATAGCCTCCCTAATCCTTGACCTGTGGATGTGTGCTTGAAAGAAGAATTGTGAACTGTTTAAGGAACAAGGGAGACTTTACAAAGAGAATCAAAGATCAGACAGACTCTTCAGGACATCAGCTTGGTAGCATGGCTCGATCTAGAGAGACACAGATTTGTATTCTACATGATTCCGGCCTAAGGGTATACGGCCCTGACTGGAAGGGTCTGCTCCATTGACCATCAGAGAACCCACTGTTTTACCCTCCCTCTGTGTTGTCTGAGTAGTATTATGCCCACGGAAGACCCGGCACTCCATAAAATCAATTTCTTTATTTGAAAATGTTAAAATAGGTACAGGTCGTAGGCGTCATAATTAAGGACGGAAACGTTCAAAATGCGTATGACATGTACCTATTTTAATTTGTTCAAATAAAGAAATTGATTTTATGGAATGCTGGAATTTCTGAAAAGTTCACATGATCGATAATATCAATGCTCACATTGCTACATAATAATTGTAAGCTCCAAAGCTCAGAGGGTTAAAGTTTAAAAGTAAAATATGAACCATTCATTCGTTCATTCATTTATGAAGAACTTTCCATACAATGGGGCTCTACAACTTACCGCTTCATAAATTGCCTTCATCAGATCAATTGTTCCTTTTAATTCCTGGAATTTTGCTTCCAATTCAGTTTTGTCTAAGCTACAAGTGTCCACATCCTGAATATGAAAGAAAGTAATTCATGTACATTGCAAAGACTTTGTATCATTGTAGTAAATTAGTACAAAATGCATAAAACCATTCATTAATACACTGTAGCAGAACTCACAGAATAGATATATATTGTGCTTCTGCAATGTCCACAAAGTAACTGATTTCAAAAGCAGTCAATAAGATATAGTAATTAAAGGGAATTATCAAAGGCAATATGTCATCAGTAATTAATCTGTTTATATATCATACATATTTCATGTTTTCTTTACTTTAGTTTTAAAGGGTATCTGTCACAAGGTAATCTGATAGCAGCATAATGTAGAAACAGAGACCCTGATTCCAGCGATGTGTCACTTACTGGGCATCTTGCTGTAGTTTTCATAGTCACTTATCAGCAGGAGATCATCACTAGAGGACTAGTAAACCTGCTGCCATGTCATTGTCTATATTCATGAGCTCTGTATAACCTCACCCCACCACTGATTGTCAGCTTACTGCCTATGCACAGTGTATACAAAAAACTGCCAATCAGTTGTGAGACGGGGTTATACAGAGCTCAGCATATCTCAGAACAGAAACTCAGGCAAGATGTCAGCCATGATAATCATGTGCAAAAAAATAGATTCATAAATGAAAAATCACTAGAAAACAGAGTTTACATTTCTGGAGGTGGTTAAAGAACCACTGCAGGGTTTTTCTTTATAGATATCAGTAATGTATTTTTCCCATATGTAGTAAAATACTTACTGTTTACCGTCTTCTGCTGTTCCCAGCGCCGCTCAGGTCCTCTTCTGCACCCCATGACTAGAGTGGTTACTAGCCGGTTTGCTGGCTGGACCGGAAATCACTTCTAAATATAGGTCTATCAGTCTCAGAATGAGGGTCTCATAGACTTACATTAACCCCTTCACAACCATTGACGTATATTTATGTCAAAGGTCGTGTTCCTGCCTTTGAGGTGGATTCGCACTCCGAGCCCACATCTTCCCCACTCTTGATGTCGGATTTAATCAGCCTTCAAGTGACGTTATCAGCCATCGGTGGAGCGGTGCTCCGCCTGTGGCTGTTAACCTGTTAAATCTCCCTGTCAATTTCTGACAGTGGGATAGGAGATCGTGATTTTTGCAATGCAGAGCAAACAGTTGATCGGACGATCGCAGCTTCAAGTCTCCTAAGGGAACGATTGATTTCAGTTAAAAGTGTGAAAAAAAGTTTTTAAAAATATGGAAAAAAAAAAAGAAAAACCCAAAAGTTCAAATCACCCTCCCCCCTTTTGCCCTATTGAAAATAAAACAATAAAAAAATACACATATTTGGTATCGCTGAGTTCAGAAATGTCTGAACTATCAAAATATAAAAACAATCAATCAATCTGATTGGTAAACAACGTTTTTTTGGCCACCACAACATTGAAATAAAATGCAATAAGAGGCGATTAAAATATTGTATCTACCCTAAAATGGCATCAATAAAAACATCAGCTCAAGACGCAAGATCTCGAAAAATCAAAATCGCTACGGGTTGCTACAGGCGACATAAGAGAAATTTTTTTTTTCCTTACAATTTTCTGAACTTTTTTTTCACCACTTATACTTGTTTGGTATCAGTTTTACCATATAGTGACCATGGTTAATAAAAACCCTAAAAAACTTTTATTTTGCTGTTTCACTGCAGTTGGAAATTGTAAAATCAATGATCTTATTCAAAAGTACAACTCGTCCTGCAAAAAATAAGCCCTAATACGGCTATATTGACAGAAAAAAATAAAAAAGTTATGGCTCTTGGAAGAAAGGGAAGAAAAAATGAAAGTGCAATAAAGGAAAATTGGAAGGTCATGAAGAGCTAGTAACCACTAACAGCTACTTCCTGCCAGTCAGAGCTGCGGTCACAAGATGGTGGAGAGGGACTGGAAACCTCCAGAAACCGTAGAAAATGGCCATTGGTAAATATTTTACTTACACATAGGGAACATACATTACTGATATCTATCCAGTGATGACATAAAAAAACTTGAAATTGTACTTTAGAAGTTGGCCACTACTCGGGCAGCCCCTTCTGAATCTCTATGTTTCCCCCCAGTAAAATAATAACACTTATAATCACCTCCGGTGTCGGTGCCATTCCATAGGTGTCGACACTGGCTTTCCCGAGGATCCCGTGACATTGTTGTCATGCGATCCCAGTGGCCAATCACCTCTGGCTTCAATCTTCACGCCTTCAGAAGAATTAGACTTGAAGAGGAAGTCAGAGCTGCGGCTGGTCTCTCACTTCCTCCGGATGTCTTGATTTGTCTGAAGGCAGGAACAGTGAAGCCAGAGCTGATTGACTGCCGGAATCACATGACATAATAATGTAACATGAGCCCCGGGAGAGCCAGTGCAGACACCAATGGACAGCGCCAGCACTGAAGATGAGTATAGGTGTTATTATTTTAATGGGGAAACATGGGGATTCAGAAGGTGTTGTATAAGTAGTAGACAACCCCTATAAGTTCTGCTCCAACCTTGCTCCTCTCAGTACCTTACTTCTCCCAGGAAATCCCCTTACCCACCTGGCATTTACATAAACCCCCTTTAGGCCAAGAGTATCAGGAATCCAGAGACAGTTGACAGCTATAAATGTTTGACTGACGGTGATTTCGCCACCAAAATCCAGTTTCTTTCCTCCCATTATATCATCATCATATAGTCATATACATTCCTAATTTCACAACATGACAGTAATATTACAAATTATACTCCCAATGAGATGACATTTTGTAGTTTTCTATGAGTAATACTTTGTTGTACCACTAAGTCACCGAACATATATCCTACCCACCATTTATTTTTAAGCTAAAAACCAGATTAGTCATGACATTTGCTCAGTCAATGAAAGCAGTGAATACCTTGGATGTTAAATTAATTGTCTATGTCTAGATTACATTACTAATGGTTATTCATGTCACATTAATTATTTCACAAATCTTAAAGAATCCATATGAGTAATAGGAATCCCTAGGTTGTATCCATTGACAAAACATCAAAGTATCTAATATTCAAAATGTATCCAGTATAAAGAAATATTCAAGCACAGGTGTGGAGGTGACGCAGAAAGTAATTTCTCCATCTCCTACATTGCCGGCATCTGCGGTAATCGGACTGCACTCAGATGATATCTGATTCTGATGTGATTCACAGATGCACTTGCAGCATGTTGCAAATTTTTTTCTCAGGCCGGTTCGGCGTGAGAAAAAAATTGCAGATCTGCACTGCCCCATAGTATAACATTGGTCCAAGTACAATCCGATTTTTAATCGGATTGCACTCATCCGATTTATATGCTTGTGTGAGCGAGCCCTAAGTCTACCTCTTTAATGCTGCTTGATAAATCTGGTGCATTTTTTTAAAGTTTACATCACCTATTGCAGGGGTGTCAAACTCATTTTTTACCGAGGGCCACATCAACATTAAGGTTGCTTTCAAAGGGTGAATTAGAAAAAGAGTCCAGCTTCTGGTAGAAAAATTCCATAAAAATTTCCTTTATTCCAAAATGATTAAAAATCCGTATACAAACAGTGGGGAGCAGGGAAAGACATGGCACCGCGTTTCGAGCGCAAACCGCGCTCTTTCTCAGCAAGAAAGCAAGCAAGGATTACAATGCATGGACTGGCCGTGGGCTTATAACAGGGCTGTTACTGGGTAGTAGGGCTAAGAACACTGTAATAGAGTAGTAGGTCTATAAGCACTGTCCCTGGGTAGTAGTGATTAAGACAGCTATCCCTGGGTAGTAGGGCTAAATGAGTTGTTCCTAGATAGTAGGTGTGATGAAAGCCGGCCGGTGGGTGCAGCTCTCTGGCGCCCCCTTACCTCTCAGGTCAGTCAAGGTACTGCACCTAGAGAAAGTAGTGCCAGGTAGCTGCAACCAGCGCAGGGAACACGGTAGTGTGTTATCCCTTCAACGTCACTACACAGCACAACTCGCTAGTGCCCTCTTAGCCTCAGGTCAGTCAAGGAACTGCACCTAGGATAAGCGGTCGCCAGAGAGACTGTCCTGTAACCTACTGGGTATCGGGGCCCTCTGTAGTGAGGGCGGTATATATATCTTCCTTGGCCGCGCCAGGAATATATATATCTGAACCTCCGACCGTCACTACCAGCCTTCCCCAATCCCCAGTTGGTATGCTGCCACCAGTCCCTATTTTAGATATACGCCCAGTCCGTGAATGGGCCTATATCGGGTCAGGAACCAACCCTGGGTAGCGTTTTTGGCTTGAGCCGAGCTCACACGGACGTGCGTTCGTTATGCAGAATAAAAGGCAGGCCCACAATTACTTGAGGTAATTGATTATAATAATACACTAGATACACGATATACAACTAAATATACACAGGTATAAGGTCAGGCTAAACTATACAACAATGGAATACAACACACAGAATCACCACAGCATATCAGTTACCGGTTTCTTGATTTTCTTGTGACGCAGGGAGAGGATTCTGCGGTCGCAGGCACGGTTCTTTGTTACAGGCTGAGGCCTACCACCGCATGGTCAAACTGCTCCTCCCCTTGGTGGCCTCAGCTGGTGCTCAGATGTTCAGCACACCACTCTTGGGTCAAGACTGACTTGTCTCTTGTCTGTCCTGCTATCTTACCTGCCCTGTCCCGCCCACTGCTGGTGAGGTCAGCTGACTCAGTCTCCACCCTCAGGTCTAACTTCGATCAGAAGCCCAAATTCTATGGAACCCAATAACTTCTTCTGGGATGGTCTCATGATACCCCCAGGGGTTCCCATGGATTCGGGCCGCCGTAACCGACCTTTTGATATCAATTATGATACCATACGGTCCTCAGGAATGGCTCCGCGCTATATCTTGGCTTCCAGAGCACGTACAAACGTCTACCGCGGAGGCTTGTGTGCGCAATGGCTCCGGGACGCCGTGATATTTTTTTATTGGCCCATCCCATGCAACATGCGTGTACTTTTCATGTTTCTATATCTTATGCCTCCATGCTTGTGACAGACAAAGAAACTAGTCCTATGGGACAAATGGTCAGGTACAGATAGACGAAGCACCCCCCCCTGCTGGCTGTGTTTCCTCTCGAAGTCTTTGAAGCTCCTAGCATTCAAGTGTTAAGTAGGCTTCTTATCTTACAGGAGCCTGGATGGGGGGAAACTATCTAGTTGACGTTTTAACAGAAGGTCCCAAGGGTGGGGGCTGCTGAAGTGTGGCCATCCCTGGATATGATTTATCATTACCAAGATGGCGGCTACAGGTTCATCACACCTCCCCCTATACGAGGGCGCGAGGGGGTAGCACATTCCTGTGTTCCCCCGTGCGTCCTTCTGCACCCTCCCCTTGCCGGGATAACCCGTCAGCGTTACCGTGGTCACGGCCTCTTCTGTGGCGAATGGAGAAGTGGTACTGCTGGAGAGCGAGGCTCCAGCGTAGCAACCTGCCATTCGACCCAGAGACCGTGTGTAACCAGCTGAGGGGGTTGTGGTCCGTCTCCACGGTGAAATGGCTCCCGTACAAGTAGGGCTGCAGACGCTGCAGGGCCCATACAATTGCCAGGCATTCTTTTTCCACCGTGGAGTAAGCCACCTCCCGGGGCAGTAGCTTCCTGCTCAGGTACAAGACAGGATGTTCCTGGCCTGTCGTGTTGACCTGACTTAGCACAGCACCGAGGCCAAAGTCACTGGCGTCGGTCTGTACCACAAACGGCCGGTCGAAGTCGGCAGCTTGCAGTACAGGGGAGCTACTTAGGGCGGCCTTGAGTGCCCCGAAAGCTGTCTCGCAGGCGACTGTCCAGTCGACTGCGACGGGCAGCTTCTTCTTGGTGAGGTCCGTCAGGGGCTTGGCCAGGGTGCTATAGTGTGGGACGAACCTCCTATAGTACCCGGCGGTCCCCAAGAAGGACATCACCTGCTTTTTGGTCCTAGGAGTGGGCCAGGATGCGATGGCATCCACTTTCCCCGGTTCTGGCTTCAGAACCCCTCCGCCTACCCGGTGACCCAGGTAGAGGACCTCACTCATGCCCAGCTGGCACTTTTCCGGCTTGATGGTCAAGCCTGCCCGGTGGATCCGACCGAGCACCTGCCGCAGGTGCTCTAGGTGATCCTCCCAAGTGGGACTGAAGACTGCAATATCGTCCAAGTACGCAGCCGCGTACCCTTCAAGTCCCTCAAGCAGCGTATTGACCATCCGCTGAAAAGTGGCAGGGGCATTCTTCATGCCGAATGGCATCACTGTGGACTCGTACAGTCCAAAAGGGGTGATAAAGGCAGAGCGTTCCCTTGCCGCGGGGGTCAGAGGAATCTGCCAGTACCCCCGGCTCAGATCCATGATGGTCAGGTACTTAGCCCCGGCCATCCGATCGAGCAGGTCATCGATGCGTGGTATGGGGAACGCATCGGTGGCCGTTACAGCGTTGAGCCCCCGGTAGTCCACGCAGAACCGTGTAGTTCGGTCCTTCTTTGGTACGAGGACTACAGGCGAGGCCCACGCGCTGCTGGATGCCTGGATCACCCCCAGCTTCAGCATCTCGTCTATCTCTTGGCGCATGTTTCCCTGCACCTCGAAAGAGACCCGATATGCTGAACGCCGGATCGGCGGGTGATCGCCAGTGTCCACGTCGTGGACAGCCATCTCAGTCCTTCCGGGCAGGCTGCTGAACAGCCCCCGGAAGGGGTGCAGGGTGGTCCCCAGCTGGGACCGTTGGTCCTCCGTGAGCTGGTGGCCAACCCCCACATCCTCGATGGACCCACCCGCCTTGGCTTGGGTGAGCAGATCCAGGAGGGTTTCTACCTCTCCTTCCTCGGGAAGGTTGCACACTGGGTGGGCAGTCGCTTCCCGCTCATGATGAGCCTTCATCATGTTCACGTGGAAGGCCTTCCTCCTTCCACGGGCGTGATCCAGGGTGACCAGATAGGTGACGGCGTTGAGTTTCTGGTGCACGAAGTAGGGACCTTCCCAGGCTGCCTGAAGCTTGTTCTGTGGTACGGGGACCAGTACCCACACCTTTTGACCCACCTGGTAGGTCCTCTCACAAGCATTCTGGTCGTACCACCGCTTCTGGTCGGCCTGGGCCTGGGCCATATTGTCCTGCACCAGCTTTGCCAAGGCCATCATCCTGTCCCGGTGGCGCACGACATACTCGATGACCGACACCTCGGGGGTGGCCAAATCCCCTTCCCATGCTTCCTTCACCAGAGCCAGGGGGCCCCGTACCAGTCGCCCGTACAGGAGCTCAAAGGGGGAGAACCCCGTTGAGGCCTGCGGAACCTCCCGGTAAGCAAATAGGAGGTGTGGGAGGTAACGCTCCCAGTCTCTCCCGTGGGAGTCGACCAACATCTTAAGCATCTGCTTTAAGGTGCCATTGAACCGCTCACACAGGCCATTAGTCTGTGGGTGATACGGGCTGGCCACCAGATGTTGCACCTGCATTTGCTTACAGAGGGACTCCATCAGCCGCGACATGAACTGGGTCCCTCGGTCGGTGAGCATTTCTTGGGGGAAACCCACTCTGGAGAAGATCTCCAGTAAGGCGGTAGCCACCTTGTCGGCCCGAATGGACGACAAAGCTACCGCTTCCGGGTACCGGGTGGCATAGTCCACTACCGTGAGTATGAAGCATTTCCCGGAGTGGCTGGGAGTGGACAGAGGTCCAATAAGATCCACAGCGACCCTCGAGAAAGGCTCTTCGATGATTGGCAGAGTTACCAGTGGGGCTTTGGGGCGCGGCCCCGCCTTCCCCACCCTCTGACAGGTGTCACACGAACGGCAGTAGGCACCCACCGCGGCTCCCATCCCAGGCCAGTAGAAATGCTGAGCTATCCTGGCCTTGGTTTTAGCGATCCCTAGGTGTCCGGCCATCGGAATCTCGTGTGCGATCCGCAACAATTCCGCCCTGAACGGATAGGGTACCACTAACTGTCGGTCCCTGGGCCACGCCTCCGGTGAACCCTGCTGGACCGTTACCCGGTACAGCCGTCCCTGGTCCCAGACCACACGCTCGCAGTCTGACTCCATGGGAGGCTGTGCCGCCTGTTCCTTGAGAGCTTTCAGGCTGTCGTCTGCTTCCAACGCAGCCTGAAATTCCTGACTTGATGTGGCCAGAATCGACGAAACTGCCACATCCTCCGTCAGCCCCTCCGGGCATGTCACCTGGCCGCTGTCTGACCCGGCAGACACTTGGTCAGAAGTGGGGAAGCCGTCGGACCTCTGCAAGGCTCCTTGGGCTCCGGCGCTCCCACTCCTGGTGACAGCGGCTATGACCGCTGTGACCGTGGGTAGTGCCCGCTTCCCCTCTGTTTCTGACCAAGCCGCCCGATCAGGCAGGCTTCCTAGGCCTTTGGACATCTCGGATGTGGGGAACTCCTGCCCTGGGGTCTTACCTGGCGGCTCCTCTCTTGGGACACCCCCACCCCCCATGGCCTGTTCCTCCCCCTGCAGTGGGCCTATACTCAGCAGCCTGGATACCCCTGGGAGCCCTACACTGCCGGTAGCTGCCCCCCTCTCCATCCCTGAGCTTCCCTCTACAGAATCCTGCCCGCCCCCTCCCTCACCGGAGGACAAGAGGTCACGGCACGCCGGCTGAGCACCTCTGCGGGCATCCCCACACTCCCCACCTGCTTTCACTAACCCTGTTTGTGTTGTGTCTGTGCAGGTGTTACCCTCAGGTTTCACTCCCTCCTCCTCAGCAGGACACACACTACATACAACATGGTTGGCATTAGCAGCAGACAAATCAATACACTCTTGGGGGGCCGAACTTGGGGGTTCAGAGGGTACATACTGCGATACTAGACGCCCCAAGTCGGTCCCTAATAAAACATTTGCGGGAATATTTGGCGTTACTCCCACCTCCCGCATCCCCCTTCCGGCACCCCAGTCCAAATACACCATGGCAACGGGAAGTGCCGGCTCCACGCCTCCAACCCCGGAGACGGAAAGAGTCTTTCCTGGTACCAAGTCCTGGGGGGACACCACCTCAGGCCGTACCAGTGTTCGTTCAGCGCCCGTGTCCCGCAGTCCCATGACCGCAGAACGGCCTATGGTGACGGGTTGGATGTTGTCCAGGGACCTACCACCACCCCCTCCCACACACAAAACATTGGGCGCTCTCTGGGACTGGGATGGGGTCTTTTGGCGCTGGGGACACTCAGCCCTAAAGTGTCCTGGTTTGTTGCATAGATGACAACGTCTTACGTCTGGTCCTTGCCTGGAGAGGGCAACAGGGGGATACACCCCTTGTGTTCTAGGGGCCGGGGAAACAGGGGCATGACTGGGCTTACCCCCTCTCCAGGTGCTGCTGGCAGACTTCTTCAGCTCAGGCGCCCTGTTATTGGCATACTCGTCTGCCAGGGCGGCTGTAGCAGAAGCCCCTGTTGGTTTTCGGTCACGGAGGAACTGTCGGAGGTCCTCTGGGCAGTTCCACAAGAACTGCTCCGTGACGAACAGTTCCTGGACCTCCTGGCGGGTAGTAAGCGCTAGACCCGAGGTCCAGTGCTCTGCGGCTCTCAACAGCGCCCGCATATGATCGGTCCAGGTGTCCTTGGGGCCACGCAGCAGGCTCCGGAACTTCTGGCGGTACGACTCGGGAGTGAGGTTGTACTGCCGGATCAGGGCCCGCTTGATGCAGTCGTAGTTCTGTACCTCCCCGGCAGGTAAGTCCCCCAAGGCATCCAGGGACTTACCCCTCAAACGGGGGGTCAGGTATCTGGCCCACTGATCCCGGGCCAGATGGTGCTGAAGACAGGTCCGTTCAAATGCCACCAGAAAGGAGTCCAGGTCCCCATCCTTCTCCAGTAGAGGGAAGTCCTCAGCTCGGACTTTGGACGACTTGGTCTCCTGATGGGTTGGTTGCTCTAGCGGAAGCCCCCGCTGGGCCAGGTCCAGTTGGTGCTGGCGCTCCGCAGCTCGCTCTGCACGCTCCGCAACCTCCCGGCGCTCTGCAGCTTCACGCTCCGCAGCCCGCTCCGCAGCCCGCTCCGCAGCCCGCTCTGCACGCTCCTCCTCCGCTGCCTTCTCTGATGCTGCCAGGAGGGTTTTGTAGACGGCATCGCCATGAGACTGGAGACTTGCTATAGCCGCTTGTAAAAGGGCTTGTGATCTGGACAGGCTGGGCTGGGTAGGTGGTGGGCAGCCCACTGCGGGACCGTATACTGGGGACTGGCTCCCTGAGGTGCCCGGGCTGGACTCCTCCTCGCCATGAGTAACAATGTCCTCCCCTCCTGCCACACGGACCGTAGCATTAGCCTCTTGCAGGGTCTTGCTCCTGGTGCCGTCTGCCATCTTGGTAACCGACACCGCTGCAACCCTGAGTTTGCACACACCTTGTTATACTTTTAGCCTGACCGTCTAACGTTGGGCTGACCTTAAGACTCCAGCAGTGGAAGTTACCACTGGCAGTCTTTAGTGCCTGGGAGTAGGGGTCCCACAACACTATTATTCTGCAATCCCACCGCTCTGCCACCAATGTGATGAAAGCCGGCCGGTGGGTGCAGCTCTCTGGCGCCCCCTTACCTCTCAGGTCAGTCAAGGTACTGCACCTAGAGAAAGTAGTGCCAGGTAGCTGCAACCAGCGCAGGGAACACGGTAGTGTGTTATCCCTTCAACGTCACTACACAGCACAACTCGCTAGCGCCCTCTTAGCCTCAGGTCAGTCAAGGAACTGCACCTAGGATAAGCGGTCGCCAGAGAGACTGTCCTGTAACCTACTGGGTATCGGGGCCCTCTGTAGTGAGGGCGGTATATATATCTTCCTTGGCCGCGCCAGGAATATATATATCTGAACCTCCGACCGTCACTACCAGCCTTCCCCAATCCCCAGTTGGTATGCTGCCACCAGTCCCTATTTTAGATATACGCCCAGTCCGTGAATGGGCCTATATCGGGTCAGGAACCAACCCTGGGTAGCGTTTTTGGCTTGAGCCGAGCTCACACGGACGTGCGTTCGTTATGCAGAATAAAAGGCAGGCCCACAATTACTTGAGGTAATTGATTATAATAATACACTAGATACACGATATACAACTAAATATACACAGGTATAAGGTCAGGCTAAACTATACAACAATGGAATACAACACACAGAATCACCACAGCATATCAGTTACCGGTTTCTTGATTTTCTTGTGACGCAGGGAGAGGATTCTGCGGTCGCAGGCACGGTTCTTTGTTACAGGCTGAGGCCTACCACCGCATGGTCAAACTGCTCCTCCCCTTGGTGGCCTCAGCTGGTGCTCAGATGTTCAGCACACCACTCTTGGGTCAAGACTGACTTGTCTCTTGTCTGTCCTGCTATCTTACCTGCCCTGTCCCGCCCACTGCTGGTGAGGTCAGCTGACTCAGTCTCCACCCTCAGGTCTAACTTCGATCAGAAGCCCAAATTCTATGGAACCCAATAACTTCTTCTGGGATGGTCTCATGATACCCCCAGGGGTTCCCATGGATTCGGGCCGCCGTAACCGACCTTTTGATATCAATTATGATACCATACGGTCCTCAGGAATGGCTCCGCGCTATATCTTGGCTTCCAGAGCACGTACAAACGTCTACCGCGGAGGCTTGTGTGCGCAATGGCTCCGGGACGCCGTGATATTTTTTTATTGGCCCATCCCATGCAACATGCGTGTACTTTTCATGTTTCTATATCTTATGCCTCCATGCTTGTGACAGACAAAGAAACTAGTCCTATGGGACAAATGGTCAGGTACAGATAGACGAAGCACCCCCCCCTGCTGGCTGTGTTTCCTCTCGAAGTCTTTGAAGCTCCTAGCATTCAAGTGTTAAGTAGGCTTCTTATCTTACAGGAGCCTGGATGGGGGGAAACTATCTAGTTGACGTTTTAACAGAAGGTCCCAAGGGTGGGGGCTGCTGAAGTGTGGCCATCCCTGGATATGATTTATCATTACCAAGATGGCGGCTACAGGTTCATCACAGTAGGGCTAAGAGAGCTATCCCTGGGTAGTAGGACTAAGTGAGCTGTCCCTGGGTAATAGGGCTAAGAGAGCTGTTCCTAGTTAGTAGGGCTCAGAGCGCTGGCCCTGGGTAGTAGGGCTAAGTGAGCTGTCCCTGGGTAGTAGGGCTAAGTGAGCTGTCCATGGGTAGAAGGGCTAAGTGAGCTGCCCCTGGTTAGTAGGGCTTAAAGAGCTGTTCCTAGGAAGTAGGGCTCAGAGCACTGTCCCTGGGTAGTAGGTATAATAGAGCTGTCCCTGGGTAGTAGGTCTAAGAGAGTGGTCCCTTGGTAGTAGGGTGAAGAGAGCTGTTCCTGGAGGCTAAGAGAACTGTTTTTGGGATAGTAGGGCTAAGAGAGCTGTGCCAGACCTCAGAATCCAAGATGGACTGCTCCCTTTGCCAAGTACTGAATGTATCTGTTCTGATTCAAAGATGGAACCACGCAAAAGTGCTGGCTGACTGCATTCACTTTTTGTGCTGGCTTACTGTGTTCACTATTTGTGCTGGCTGTCTGCGTTCACTGTGTTCACTGTTTGTGCTGGCTGTCTGCGCTCACGATGTTCACTGTTTGTGCTGGCTGTCTGTGTTCACTGTGTTCACTGTTTGTGCTGGCTGTCTGCATTCACGGTGTTCACTTTTTGAGCTGGCTGACTGCTTTCACATTTTATGCTGGCTGACTGCCTTCACTGTGTTCACTTTTTGTGCTAGTTGACAGCGGTCACAGTTTGTGCTGGATTACTGCGTTCTCAGCCTTTGCTGTTTGTGCTGGATCATTACGTTCTCAGCCTTCTCTGTGTTGGCTGACTGCATTTACTTTTTGTGCTGGCTGACTGCATTCACTATTTGTGCTGGCTGACTGCGTTCACTGCATTCATTTTTTGTGCTAGCAGACTGCGTTCACTGTTTGTGCTGATTGACTGCGATTTTAGCCTCCACTGTTTGTGCTGGCTGACTGTGATAATTGTGTTCACCATTTGTGCAGGCTGACTGCATTCACAGCATGCTCTGTTCACTCACAAAGATGGCACCTGCTCCTTGTGCTGGCGCAACCCCCTTTACTAAGCACTGGCTGCATCCACTCAGATACCAAGATTGCATCAGCTCCCTGTGCCAGCTCCACCCCCTCTGCTAAGCACTGGCTATGTCGACGTAGACGGCAGCCAGTACTTAGTAGAGGGGATGGCATCTGCACAGGATGCGGGTGCCATGTTAGATTTTGAACTCTGGCGCACACTTCAGTACTGCTTCGACCAGCTCTCCACTTTCCCCATACGGTGTTGAAGTGTGTCTTGACCTCACGGGCCTTGAGTTTAACACTTCTGAATTATTGGTTGGCTTACTTTGTGCAAAAAATGTGCGGCAATATTTTGCTGAACTTTGCTGCATGTTAGGCTACGTCCCTTTTCGATAAACCACTTTTCAGCAAAGTCATGCTCTTTTGTCAGATAAGGAACAGTGCCTAAAACACACTAAAACACATAATGCGGTGCAAGCTACTGTTTGATGCAAATTGTACCAGAATTCTGGCAAATTTGGCTTGGTAAATCACCCCAATGCTGTGTATGTGTGTGTATATATATATATATATATATATATATATATATATATATATGCACTGCTCAAAAAAATAAAGGGAACACTCAAATAACACATCCTATATCTGAATGAATGAAATATTCTCATTTGTTCTGTACAAAGTTGAATGTGCTGACAACAAAATCACACAAAAATCATCAACGGAAATCAAATTTATTAACCAATGGAGGCCTGGATTTGGAGTCACCCCAAAATGAAAGTGGAAAAACACACTACAGGCTGATCCAACTTTGATGTAATGTCCTTAAAACAAGTCAAAATGAGGATCAGAATTGTGTGTGGCCTCCACGTGCCTGTATGACCTCCCTACAACGCCTGGGCATGCTCCTCATGAGGTTGCGGATGGTCTCCTGTGGGATCTCCTCCCAGACCTGGACTAAAGCATTTGCCAACTCCTGGACAGTCTGTGGTGCAACGTGACATTGGTGGATGGAGGGGGACATGATGTCCTAGATGTGCTCAATCGGATTCAGGTCTGGGGAACGGGTGGGCCAGTCCATAGCTTCAATGCCTTCATCTTGCAGGAACTGCTGACACATTCCAGCCACATGAGGTCTGGCATTGTCCTGCATTAGGAGGAACCCAGGGCCAACCGCACCAGCATATGTTCTCACAAGGGGTCTGAGGATCTCATCTCGGTACCTAATGGCAGTCAGGCTACCTCTAGCGAGCACATGGAGGGCTGTGCGGCCCTCCAAAGAAATGCCACCCCACACCATTACTGACCCACTGCCAAACCGGTCATGCTGAAGGATGTTGCAGGCAGCAGATCGCTCTCCACGGCGTCTCCAGACTCTGTCACGTCTGTCACACGTGTTCAGTGTGAACCTGCTTTCATCTGTGAAGAGCACAGGGCGCCAGTGGCGACTTTGCCAATCCTGTTGTTCTGTGGCTGTTACGGATCCGGGTGGTGGAACCTCTGTGCTGCGGTGCAAGGAGGGACCAGAGGGGCATAACTAGGTATCAACTCGGACCGACCAAGGCCGTACGGTGCCTCAATCGACTCCGTGACCAGGGAAGGACCGAGCAGAGGGATCAGGTGCAACTCTGGGGACCGACCTTGTATGAGAGCAGGTGACTCCCATGGGTCAGAAGGCAGGGACTGACCGGTACAACAGATGAGCACGGCAGGCAGGCACGGAAGGTAACAAGCAGGAGCCTCCAGGTAGGCTGGCTGGTAGGCACGGCAGGTAACAGGCAGGTGCTTCTAGGTAAGCGAGCTGGCAGGCACGGCAGGTAAAAGGCAGGAGCCTCCAGGTAGGCTAGCTGGTAGGCACGGCAGGTAACAGGCAGGTGCTTCTAGGTAAGCGAGCTGGCAGGCACGGCAGGACACAGGCAGGAGCCTCCAGGTAGGCTGACTGGTAGGCACGGCAGGTAACGGGCAGGT
The DNA here is from genome assembly GCF_046119375.1 of Phyllobates terribilis. NCBI lineage: Eukaryota > Metazoa > Chordata > Amphibia > Anura > Dendrobatidae > Phyllobates > Phyllobates terribilis. The sequence continues at coordinate 141,020,702 of NW_027362762.1, forward strand.
GCTTCCAGGTAAGCAGGCGGACAGAGCCCATAGACAGACTAGCGGACTGGACTGTAGACAGACTGTCGGGCTGGAGGGTAGACAAGCAGACGGACTGGACTTGTAGTCTGGCTGGCAGGCTGGACTAGTAGTCAGGCTAGCAGCGGGACCTGATGGCTGAAGCAGAGTATCAAACACAAAGCTACAACCTTGCACGGGCACCTCCATATTGGAGGAGGTGCCTTTTATAGGGGAAGTCCTCCGGCCATTGGCCGGGGACTTTTTAGGATGGTGTGCGCGGCCCCTTTAAGAGGGAGGGAGCGCGCGCTTGCGC